>NC_071257.1:34858680-34901180 GCF_023375685.1 Ictalurus furcatus
AGAGAGAGAGAGAATGAGTGAGAGAGAGATTGAGGGAGAGTGTGAGAGAGAGAGAGCGGGAGCAAGAGAGAGAGAGAATGAGTGAGAGAGAGATTGAGTGAGAGTGTGTGAGAGAAAGAGAGAGAGAGAGAATGAGTGAGAAAGATTGAGTGAGAGTGTGAGAGAGAGAGAGAATGAGTGAGAGAGAGATTGAGTGAGAGTGTGAGAGAGAGAGAGAGAGAGCGGGAGCGAGAGAGAGAGAATGAGTGAGAGAGAGATTGAGGGAGAGTGTGAGAGAGAGAGAGCGGGAGTGAGAGAGAGAGAGATTGAGTGAGAGAGAGAGTGTGGGAGTGAGAGAGAGAGAGATTGAGTGAGAGAGAGAGTGTGGGAGTGAGAGAGAGAATGAGTGAGAGTGTGAGAGAGAGAGAGCGGGAGTGAGAGAGAGAGAGATTGAGTGAGAGAGAGAGTGTGAGAGAGAGCGGGAGTGAGAGAGAGAGAGAGAGTGTGAGAGAGAGCGGGAGTGAGAGAGAGAGAGATTGAGTGAAAGAGAGAGTGTGGGAGTGAGAGAGAGAGAGAATGAGTGAGAGAGAGATTGAGTGAGAGTGTGAGAGAGAGAGAGCGGGAGTGAGAGAGAGAGAGATTGAGTGAGAGAGAGAGTGTGGGAGTGAGAGAGAGAGAGAATGAGTGAGAGAGAGATTGAGTGAGAGAGAGAGAGTGTGAGAGAGAGCGGGAGTGAGAGAGAGAGAGATTGAGTGAGAGAGAGAGTGTGGGAGTGAGAGAGAGAGAGAATGAGTGAGAGAGAGATTGAGTGAGAGTGTGAGAGAGAGAGAGCGGGAGTGTGAGAGAGAGAGTGTGAGAGAGAGAGCGTGGGAGTGAGAGAGAGAGAGAATGACTGAGAGAGAGATTGAGTGAGAGAGTGAGTGAGAGAGAGATTGAGTGAGAGTGTGAGAGAGAGAGCGGGAGTGAGAGAGTGAGAGATTGAGTGAGAGAGAGAGAGTGTGAGAGAGAGAGCGGGAGTGAGAGAGAGAGAGATTGAGTGAGAGAGAGAGTGAGTGAGAGAGAGATTGAGTGAGAGTGTGAGAGAGAGAGCGGGAGTGAGAGAGTGAGAGATTGAGTGAGAGAGAGAGAGTGTGAGAGAGAGAGCGGGAGTGAGAGAGAGAGAGATTGAGTGAGAGAGAGAGTGTGGGAGTGAGAGAGAGAGAGAATGAGTGAGAGAGAGATTGAGTGAGAGTGTGAGAGAGAGAGAGCGGGAGTGAGAGAGAGAGAGATTGAGTGAGAGAGAGAGTGTGGGAGTGAGAGAGAGAGAGAATGAGTGAGAGAGAGATTGAGTGAGAGTGTGAGAGAGAGAGAGCGGGAGTGAGAGAGTGAGAGATTGAGTGAGAGAGAGAGAGTGTGAGAGAGAGCGGGAGCGAGAGAGAGGCTGGCTGTATGACTGTTTATCACAGCTATAACGAAGGTAAGAACAGGGACTAACTTGTATGTCGGCCGTTCCACAGCATTAAACATCGAACAAGAAAACGTTCAAACGTGTGACGTGTGGTTCATTATTACAGTAAACATTATAAGCGTGAGTAAATCACTCCATGATATATCGGCATCGTTAGCTGGATCGACAGATGGGTACATATAGAGATGTACGGGTGTATAGCATACACTGCAGTAGTTATCTGTTCCTCCTACAGGAAGTGTGCGAAGCAGGGAATAACTCCTGGGAGAGGTGGTAAAGTGAGCACCATGACAGCTTGCGTGTGTCTTCTGTAAACAGACCTCGGGCCGAAGCTGTTATCCAGCAGCTACACGGAGAACAACACGGAGTAGACAGTGGAAGTGTCAAACTTCTCTCTGTATCCTGCAGTCCGTTTCATTACACACAGGCTACGCCACGTTAATGCGGATACATTCGAAAACGCAGCTTTTTCTGCACGTATCGGCGTCCCGTCCGCGCCGACACGGCGTTGTTGTCCGGCGGAGACCGGGCTTTTCGAAAACGCTCTCTCCAGCGGATAACGGCGTTTTCATGTCTCAGCGTGGACTGAGAAAGTGGAGATATTCTTCTCTGTGTGAAGGGCTGCAACTAGCTGTTATTTATTATTTAGAATAATCGCTTAATCGGATAGAAAACTTCATATCCTTTTTTTTGAGTGTTTACAAATGTAAACATAAGTACACGTATACAGGTGCGTCTCACAAAAAAAAATATATATATTGTGGAAAAGTTCATATTATTCCATAATTTTATCCAAAAAGTGGAACTTTCATATATTCTAGATTCATTAGACACAACGTGAAATATTTCAAGCCTTTTTTTGTTTGTTTTAACCTCGATGATTACGGCTTACGGCTCACGGAAGAGGTCTTCCTCCAGACTCCGGGACCTTGATTTCCAAATGAAACGCGGTATCGACTTTCATCCGGAAACCTTTGCAGGTGTTTTTCGAATTCATTTATCGATCAGGTCGACATTTCCGTATTATAAATTCTTTACTCGAATATTCCGAGATATTGGATTTTTGATTCCCGTGAGCCTTCTGCCCTTCTAAAAGGCACTACACTAGACGGTAGAGCACATAGCGCATAGTGTAAGTGTGTAGTACGAATCAGTGACGCGATTCGTTGACAACAATTTTCAGTTTTCAGATGTTAGCTAAGGAGGTCATGACTGCTAGATCTGCTGTAGCTAAGTGAAAAGTTTACGTTATAGAAGGTGTAGCTAAGACAGCTTTACGTGACGCTTCAACCGAAGCGAAGCCTGGACGCAGCCGATACTGGTGTTAGCTGTGTGCGTCTGCCGTACGCGAGTGTACGTCCGCGTGACGATAACGGTTGATAAGCCATCTAAGTTACTGAATAAAATCGCTAGTTTCTTTGTACATTATATATTCATATACTTGGCTTTGGGCGATATGACAGAAATATCATGTGATACTTGAAGATGTTGAAGATGCATGATATGTATCACACAATATGGGTTTTGCTGTGGGTTTTGTTTGCCCGCAGCAAAATAAATAAATAAATAAATAAATAAAGCAAACCATAACAAAACAAAAAGCCTGATAAAAATAAATCCCTGACAGTATGGGCGGAAATCTGAAATTTTATTTATTTATTTATTTATTTATTTATTTATTTATATAGCGTTAACATCAAATCTGCTGCTGCTGCCAGTCACTGGTTGTTTACTGATCAGAATATTAATATGATATCAGACCCACTGAACAAATATACACTTACAAACAGCTTAATTAAAAAGAGAGACATGATGTCAAAAAAAAAGGAGTTAAAATGGTCAATCTGTATCTGTGATTTGGTTGATTTGTTGTTATTATTATTATTATTATTATTATTTGGGAGCCAAGCACCAAAGTTGCATAGGCACCCTATTGTTATTTTACCTTCCTCTTCTTTTTCTTCTTCTATGGTTGAACCGTCTGGTAAAATGTTGTGAAATTTGGCAGACTGATTGGGGAGGGTCCCAGTAACATTCTTACCAAATTTGGGCCGAGTGCTACCAGCAGTCTAGCGCCACCATTGGGTCGTTTATGGCCATAACTTTTGAACTGTGTGTCAGGATGCCCGGTGTTGAGAAGAGTTCAACACACCCTCTGACGTCAATACGATTATCCGCCATGTTGGATTTGGTCAAAATTATTTCAAAATGTTGTCCCTTATCCTTGCTAGACCACTGATACGGAGCCACGCCTTATTATTATTATTATTATTATTAGTAGTAGTAGTAGTATATTCATTTGTTTATTTTCTCTGTAACGAATATATTGCTGTGCTAAAGAAGTAAATGGATGCGAGAAGGTGGAGAAGACCGAGGGTGAGCGCGAGTGCACTGATTGATGGCTTTACGTTCAAACATTTATGTATTAGCACGCTTTCTTCACAAATAGGAGGCCCGAGCTACTCGGGCTCGCGGCGAGCGAGCACAGGGAGCTTATTACCTGCCCATGTCAGGAATGTATTTATTTGGGTCGTAATGAAGATATTTGAGCGGTGTGCGGTTGTTTTCGTCGGGTTCGAGGCACTTCTTCAGTTAATAATACAGACGTGAGAGTTTATCTGAAACGGTGTTGTTGCTGCTGTATGGCGAGGCGCGCTAATGAAGCACTCAGGAGGTAGGAATGAGCGATTACAGGCAGCACTCCACAACCCCACGAGGAACACTTTTAAGAAGGCGAGTATTAAGGATGAACGCGGCACGTGCCGTGGAGACGCCGCATCGCACGGCGTTGTAGTGCTCCTTGTGTTTTTAGCCCGTGAAGAAGAAGAAGAAGAAAAAAAAAAAGCCATTCATAAGTAATGGGATGTGCAAAAGCACTCGCGCTTCCGCTAATGAAGGTGATGGGCTGCCCACTTTCAACGCTAATGCTCAGGGGAAATCAAACTCACGCCATTTTAAACTTAAACCAAATGACGTCAGTTAGACGAGACGCGTCCGGGGTGTGACGATTTATTTTTTTTTTCTCCCATAAATCTTTTGTGTACACGATCGACCCGTGGAAAGCCGTCAATTCAGACGTTAATGATCCGGCGCGCCGGTAAAACTTTAGTCTTTGTATTGCGTTGTGCGCTGTGCTTTGTGTGGGAGGGGCATCCTGTCTCTCTCCCCCCCGTCAATCACAGCAACACTAGCCAATCGTGTGCGTCTTTGAGCTTATGTATGCGGAAGAGGGCAGACCGCGCTTTCCTCCGAATGTGCTATATCCGTAATATAAAGAGCAACGCTGCAAAAAGGCTAAATGCTAACAAAAAATAAATAAATAAATAAAAATAGCTAAATGTTAGTCGACTAGTTTGAATTTTTAAAAATTTTTTTTAAGTAGCTCAATTTCTGCGTCTGCGTCTCGATAAGTCTAAAAACCTTCCCAAATCTAACATTAGCATAACAATCGAGATCGTTTTTGTTCATTGCTAACTTTAGCTAAGTTAGTTTGTACTGTGGCGTAAAATCTTTAAAAAAAAAGATTTATTTTGATGATTTATTGATTTTTATTTTTTTTTTTAGTGCGATTAAGCTTAACAATGTTGTTTCACACAAGGAAATGAAGATATTATGAACGATCACTAGGTCACACATCTCACACACACACACACACACACACACACACACACACACGTACACCGTTAGCTTGCTCCAATGCCAAGCAATTCCATTAACATGCATAATGCATGACTCCTACATCACCTGTAGACGGAAGGAGAGAGAGAGAGAGAAAAGGGAAGGCTGAAAACGCCCTTGCTCTGCTGATCAGACTATAATGATCATTTATTTATAGGGCCTTGTTTACACAAGCGCAGGACGATCTCTCTCACGCCGAGCTCGGCTGATTTATTACCTCGACCTTTCCGCCACAGGTGAGACCCAGGCGCGCATTACCGTGCTGATCACGCCCACCTCGCGGCACCTGTGGCTGCTCACTCTCATTTTACACATCCGTGAGCAATTTGTACACACACACACACACACACTGTCCTCACACACTCCGCGTCCCAGCCTGCACTCTTTTTATATTTGTAATGTTCATTACAGGGGCAGTGTGTGTCGGTGAAGACCCTCGCTGCCGTTTGGTTATTGTGAGAGCAGAAAGGGAAATCCTCTCATCACAAAGCAAACAGCACCACAGAGACACACCATCACACACCTACACATCATCTCTCTCTCTCTCTCTCTCTCTCTCACCCTCCCAACCTTGCTCTCTTGTTTTGCCTGCCCGCAAATCTCTTCCTCTCTCACTTCCCTCTCGGTGTACCTCTGTTTCTCTCACTGTCTCTCGTGCAGTCTCTCACCATCTTCCTACCTCACGTTCTCTGCCCTCCAATCTCTCTCTCTCTCTCTCTCTCTCTCTCTCTCTCGTTCACTCTTTCCTCATATCTGTGTTTCTCTCGTTTCACACACAGACACGCACTCTTCCACAATCTCACAGTCTCTCTCACTTTGTTGTCATATCTGTCTCACTCGCATCTTTCTCTCTCTCTCTCTCACTTCCACCATCTGTCAATCTTCTCCTTTGTCCATCTCACTTTCCTTTCATACACACACTGACAAACTCTGTCATTCTTTCTCTATATCTGTCTTACTCTCCTCTCTTTCTCTCTCCTCCTTCTCACTCTTTCTCCATGTCTTACACTCCTTACTCCAAAAAATTCTTGTACTCTCTTGCTCTCTCTCACACACACACACTCATCTTCTCGCTCTTTCTCCATGTCTTACTCTCCTCACACATTCTTGCTCTCTCTCTCTCTCTCTCTCTCTCTCTCTCTCTCACTCACACACACACACACACTCATCTTCTCGCTCTTTCTCCATGTCTTACTCTCCTCACACATTCTTGCTCTCTCTCTCTCTCTCTCTCACACACACACACACACACACACACACACACACTTATCTTCTCGCTCTTTCTCCATGTCTTACTCTCCTCACACATTCTTGCTCTCTCTCTCTCTCTCTCTCTCTCTCTCTCTCTCTCACACACACACACACACACACACACACACATCTTCTCGCTCTTTCTCCATGTCTTACTCTCCTCACACATTCTTGCTCTCTCTCTCTCTCTCTCTCTCTCTCTCTCTCTCACACACACACACACACTCATCTTCTCGCTCTTTCTCCATGTCTTACTCTCCTCACACATTCTTGCTCTCTCTCTCTCTCTCTCTCACACACACACACACACACACACACACACTCATCTTCTCGCTCTTTCTCCATGTCTTACTCTCCTCACACATTCTTGCTCTCTCTCTCTCTCTCTCTCACACACACACACACACACACACACACACACTCATCTTCTCGCTCTTTCTCCATGTCTTACTCTCCTCACACATTCTTGCTCTCTCTCTCTCTCTCACTGCTCTAGCTGTAACGCACATTGTCTGTATGTCTGGTTGTCTCGCTCACCCTCTTTCTCTCGCTCTCGTTGCCACATTGTCCTTCTCTCCCCGTGTCTTTCAGTGCCACTCTTTTCACCCCTTGACCTTTTTTTTGACTTTCGTTCTACTTCCTTGATCTGTCTCTTTGTTCCATAACAGCGCTAACTATCTTTCTCTCTTTTCTTCCTCTTTGGTCCCTCTACCTTCTACCTTCCTGCCACCGCCTTCCTTTATGTCTCCGGTTCTTCTCGACTTTTTTTTTTTTTTCCTACCGTACCTGTCTTTCCATATATATCGACTCTCTCGACATCCCTCACTTCTCTCTCGGTCTGTCTGTCCGTCCGTGCGTTTTTACACGCCGCTCCCGTCCGTAACCGCGTAATGCCGGAGGACGCCGCTCTTTTTCCCGGAGCCGAAATCCGATTCCATCCCACACGCGCGTTCATCTTTTCCAGTCAAATCGCTGCGTCGATCTCATACGAGACGGCGTCTGCAATCTGACGTGTGCCGCAGACACACATCATCTCCCGCTACCTTCCCGGGGAGTTACAGCTGGATCACAGGAGTCTTTACTGTGCGTGTCATGGACCTTTTGACCATACATGAAGGACAAGCTGACCTTACTGGCTCAGGAACAGGCCTCCGGACGGCATGCGGTGAAGTTCCCGAGTATGACTCATGCTAGTACACGTGCACGTCGCCTTTCCCGTCCGTCTCGTACGTTCACAATTGTATTCGTTCACTGTCAAAATGATATCTATTTTCTTTTCTGTGTAGCGCTGGACGAGGTGTCTTTTATTTACATGTTTCTGTCTCCACGGCGGAAAAAAAAACAAAAAACCACACACACAAAAAAAAGACCAACCACACAACGCACTAACGTCTCTTATTTTGTATTCAACACAAGCCTTATTTTATATTCATCTGAGCGGGATGTGTCGATTTGCAGCCAACTCTCAACAAGGTGCTTTTGAAAAGGGAATGAGGAAATTGGCAAAAACATTTATTGTGTCTAATAGGTGTTCCCTTGCAATCCTTTCCTGCTTTGGTGAGAAGAGAGAGAGAAAGCGAGCGAGAGAGAGAGAGAGAGAGAGAGAGTTAAACACACAACCCCCCCCAGACAAATCCTATTAAACTCAGAGACAAGATGAAAAGAAATACCGCACTGCAATTTCAATACAGCAATTAAACTTCTGTAGTTATTTCCCACGAAGCAGTTCCTCAACCCCAACCGCGCATCCGTGTTTACGCCCTGTAAAATTCCTTCTCTAGCAACGGTCCCATCGGTACGGTTACTGCTGTAGAGTTAGCGAGGTCATCAGCGGACATGACGGAAGAGACTGAAGATTTGTCCTGGATATGTCACTCCTGACTCGTCAGATGACGACGGAAAGGAAGAACGGAAGCCAGTTTCGCCTCGTACAGGAACGTACAAATCAGTGCTAGCTAGCTAGCCTCTCGTGAGTGTGGTCGATTACGCGTTTCTGTTAGCTGTGCAAAAATAAACAAAACTCTTGGCCATATTGTGTCCGAAAGGTCACTTACTTGATCTTAATGGTCTTCTTTTTCTTATAATTGTTACGTAAAAGCAATATCGCACAAGCAACGGGGCGGTGGTGGCTTAGCGGTTGAGGCTCTGGGTTATTGATCGGAAGGTCGGGGGTTCAAGCCCCAGCACTGCCAAGCTGCCACTGTTGGGCCTTTGAGCGAGGCCCTTAACCCTGTCTCCTCCAGGGGGCGCTGTATCATGGCTTCCTGACATGCTGGGAGAAAATGCGAAGAAGAGAATTTCACTGTTCTGTAACGTATACGTGATCAGTTTTTGATTGACGTGACACGACGTGTATATACACGCGTGAAGATTTTCATTTTCTTTTTGTGCGACTATATCGCACATCATCTCTGATCCGAGTAGTCTCGCATGTCAGACGCTAGACTGGAACATTTCGGCAATAAGTGTGGTCTGGAACCACCTGCTTTTACAGGAGGACTGAGTTTGACTGACATGACAGATGACCACCCACAGAACTTCTCCTGTACCCTGGCGGCAAACGTGTGATTATCTTGTTTACTTGCAGCTAACTGCGTCAAACCGAAGCGAATACGGGGTCGTGTGAAGTCCACCGAGTCCGGAAAACCTCGCTGTGTCGGTCGTGCTGTTCAAAATTGTTTTGAGGTTTTTCTTTCTTACTGAATACAGTCATGGACGTGTGAGTGCATTAACGTCAAGTCAAGTCATGTGTGTTTTTATTGTCATTCCTCTATGCAGCTTGTATACATTGAAGCGAAACGTGGTTTCTCCAGGACCAACACATAACAATACATGAAGGGCTTTGTAAAGTGCAGGTGTTCAGTGGTATTGAGTCGTACTGGGCTAGGTGTTTGACTAGCCCAGGTGAGTGTTAAGAGGCAGTAAGGTGTTGAGTAATCTGATTAGCTCTGGGAAGTGGCACGGATGCTCCTGTAACTTGGGTGAAGAACCCACGGCATGGCTTCGAGGGGTTTGCGAACAACACTGGTGGCTTTGCGGATGCGAAAGCAAAAAGATCCTGAAGCTTGTAGCCAGAAAGGTGTACAAAAGAGCTCAGGGTGGCGCTTCTGATGCTAAGACTACTGAGACTAGAGTGATGCTAACGCTGTAACGTTCAGCCCAGACCTTCACACCTTTCTAAAATAAGGACGAGACAAAAAGAACAGCAGTGAAACCGTGCCGCAGCCACACTGATATCTCTGGTTACGCCAGTAGGCCAGTGATGAGAGCGATTCACATGCTACACACACTCTCATTCTCTAAAACACGCTCACATCCGCCCCGAATGTCAAATAAATTAACACCGAGCGCACACTGGTCACCGTCACACCCGCAGACATGGCTGACATTACCCATGAACTTCTCCCTCCAGTGGTGTGTCGCTCATCATGTGAGAATAACCGTGAGTCCTCATTTCCTGTCTCGCAGTAATCGGGAGCAGGCGTTCTGTTGGGGATGGAAGGGATTAGGTTAGATGAGGTTAGATTAGTTGTACACAGTTAGCATCACACAGTGAGTTGCTAACGGGAACGCCGCGTCTTGGGGTCCTGTATCCAATCTGTATCGAATCGTGAGCGGGAAATTTTCTAATCTTATCTACGTCGGTGCTTAATTAATAATGGAACTGTGTATATCTCGGTCTGTACATCTGTCATCATCATATGGTTGAATTACCATAAATCATAGTTGCGTACAGTACGTGCTGCATCTCCCACACTATAATCCGTTCACGCTATGACTGTTATAATGACAGCGTACAGCATATGCTTCTTTTAATTGGTCGATTTGTGTATTTCTACGGCAGATGCTAGTCCAGCCGCGGTTTGCTTGGCGCATTTTGCTAACCCTATCACTTTCGTTCAATAGGATTCACAGACAAGCTGTTCAGAGGTTACCGAAGGAGTCACGTCACATACTAGGAATGCGGCATATTAACCACCTACAGCATAAAAACCCGTTTGTTAGCGCAGCTGGCTAGCATTTAAAACATCAAGCGCAGCTCTGATATTACTGCAGCTGCACGTCACAGGTTTATAGAAATCGCGCTCGTTATCGTTTCTATAGCGGCAGCCGGGTTCACGGGAAAGTTTTGCAAAGAGACGTCGATGTAACGTTTAAGGAAGGAGTCTCCAGTGTCGGCACTTCGTAACAGTCTTCGTGGCTTCTCTGTAACGTTTTGTTCGAGACAGAAATGGAATCAGGTTAGTGATGAGGGAATAAATGATTGTAGCTGCTGTAGCATAAGTGCGAACAGGGACTAACCGGTGAAGAAATGAATATTAAATTGCTGTTGCAAGTGCTGCTGTAGGAAAATGACTTCTGGGTGGTTACATTATCTCTGCATCTTGTAAGGACACATCACTCCACTCAGCCATTGATTATTTTCCCATAACAGTACGTCCTGAAACGTTTTATTCCTTACATAATAGGCTAGTAAAACGAGCGTTATTGTGATTAGACAAAGGGACGTTGATTAGCTTAATCTGCATTAAGCTATCTTTTGTCGTTAGGTTATCCGCGTGAGTTCTTGGTATTTCTGAGGTCTGACAGAAGGTTTAAGATCAAGAGCGTAGTAAAGAGTCCATCTGAGGAAATTATCCAGCACTGAAACGACACAGCGGTGGCTAAGAGGATGCACATCTAGCGCTACAGACTGAATCCTGGCACGGCCAAGACGCTGCTATTGAGCTCTCAAGCCAAACCCCTCGAGCTTGAGCTGCTTGCTCGGCTATAAGTGGCTCTGGATGAAACTGTCTGCCAAATAGTAACTTTATGGCAACATTAATAGGATAAACACTAAACTAGAATGTTCCAGTAGGGACCTGAATTGCTGTTTTCGATGCATTACGAAATGATCTTGTGAAATAAAAACGCCTGGCGCATTAATGAGGCTTATAAAGCAAAGCATTGTGTATATTACGGCTGTACATAAAAACTGGTAGAAACGTTGGCTTTGTAATTGTAAAATATCAATAATAATATTGTGTTTATTCTCACAAGCAAATGATTACGGTTTATATCTCGCTTGGAGTATGATTCCAACTGCAGTAAACCTTTGTTCTCGAACCGAGCACCGACCTCTGAACGCGCTAGACTGTTATGGAGGATAGAGGAGGGACAAACTGGAGAAGATGGAAACGTGAGGAAAACGTGCACTCGCACACGCATTCAGAGATATGCGGCGAATGCACAGATGTAAAGCGCTGTGGAAACAGATGTATTAAAACACACAGGGCGGGCGGAAACGCAGCACCACAGCAGATTGGAGGGTAGAAATCAGACGGTGATTACAAATGTACCACATTTATTATGTACTCTCTGTCTCCGCCTTCTCATTCTGTCGTCGGAGGCACTCGGTCCTGTGGGAAAGGGTCCAGCTCCAGCCTGGAAAGCGTTTATCCCACTTCCACCTCATCCCACGCCCACCTCATTCCTGTACCATTTCATCCCACTCACGCGGTCCCACGTCCACCTCAAACCATGCCGATTCTATCCCACGTCCACAACAGCTCATGCTCATCTTGTTCCCATGCACACTTCATCCCAATCCCACCTCATTTCCCGCCCACTTCATCCTAATCCATCCCAATCCCACCTCATTTCACGCCCACTTCATCCCAATCCCACCTCATTCCACGCCCACTTCACCCCAGTCCCACCTCATTGCACGCCCACTTCATCCCAATCCCACCTCATTTCACGCCCACTTCATCCCAATCCCACCTCATTTCACGCCCACTTCATCCCAATCCCACCTCATTCCATGCCCACTTCATCCCAATCCCACCTCATTTCACGCCCACTTCATCTCAATCCCACCTCATTTCACGCCCACTTCATCTCAATCCCACCTCATTGCACGCCCACTTCATCCCAATCCCACCTCATTTCATGCCCACTTCATCCCAATCCTACCTCATTCCACTTCCATTTCACCCCAATCCCACCTCATTCCACTTCCACTTCATTCCAATTCCGCCTCATTCCACTTCCTTTCATCCCACGCCCACTTCATTCCATGCTAACCTCTCTCCACTCCCATTTCATCCCACGCCCACCTCGTGCCCATCTTTTTGCCATCCGCATCCTGTTCCCATGCACACTTCACCCCATTCCCACTTCATCCCACTCTCAACTCAGCCTGTTCCTGTGCTTTCCCATTTCCACTTCATCCCATGGACACCTCATTCCATGCGCATACCGTCCCACTCCCATTTCATCCCACTCCCACCTCAACCCATGCCCGCCCTATTCCATGGCATCTTCAACCCACTCCCACCTCAACCCATGCCCATGCTATCTCATGACCACATCCGCCGATTCCCACAACCACCTCATGTCGGATCCATTTAATTCCATGCCAACCTCACCCCATATCTACTTTATCCCATGTCCACTTTATCCAGTGCCCATCTCATTACACTGCTAACAGAATTAACCCACGCACTTTTACAGTTCTAAATTAACATTCTTAACGTTTCTTCATGTCGCACTTTAATTACTAGAGTTTTTTACTTTTAGGCTTGTATTTGTGTGTTGAACAACAGCGTGATTCCAGCAGGAGCCTCAGAGTGCATACACACTTGCAAACACACTATGTGTTGCCCATACATAATTTTTTGTTCAAATGGGATGCCTCTTGGGCAGTCTGTATGGATGATCGGTTCCCATCAACAGCACTGAGACGAGGTAGTAATCTAGTCACAGATCACATCAAGTGCACTTCTTCCCGTTTGGCTGCGGCGTGCTGTGCTTCGTTTTCGCCGACGGTAGAAAAGATTTCGCCGTGCCTCACATGTAAACACTGCTCGAGAGTTGTCATTTTGAGTGATTTCCGCTCAGATGAAAGCATTCTTTCGTAGAGCTGATTTTATGGTGGGGGTTTTTTTTGGGGGGTAGTGAGGGGGGGGGGGGGTTACCTTCAGTACAAGTACAAGAGAAAGAAGCATGTATTTAAAAGCCTATTATAGCCCAGTCCACTTCATTTGGCTAACTAGGGCCAGCCCACTTACATTATGACCCCATGTGATGCAATTATCTTGAGAGACAGAAATGAAACCTGCCGCAAGTGTGTGTGAGTCACACCGAGAGCCACGGGAAAAGTTGAACCGCTTTCTTCTCGGTACTTTACAAGAGTAAAAAGGGGCATTTAGGTCGCAACTTCTTTAAGTACCTAGTAGTTTGGCTTATCATCAGCGCTTCGAGCGTCACGGAACGACAGTCTGGCCCGGCCATAAATACTCCGAGCGTTATGCAACGTCTCTGCAGCGATCTGGAAGTTCTAATCTTTCTTCTGATTTCATTAACAGACAGATTAGTGTGACTTTTCATTTTCCACTGCATTGAACCCCCAAAAAAAAAAGAGACTCCGATTTGTAGAAACGCAGGCGTGGGGGAAGTGTCAGCTTAGTAGCATTGGGAGAGCTTTGCTGAGGATACAGACGAGCTCCCTCCAGCTTTGGCAGGTGCCCACTGGTCCGCGTTTGAGTGATAGCATCTCCTGCTGGCTGTCGTCCCATCCGGGGACAAACCGAGCTCCTTCTTCCTTTCTCCAGAGGACGAGCGCTCAGTTTGAGGAGCGGCACGATTGTGTGTGTTTTATCTAATCTGCTCCATTAAGTAATCCTACGGCGCTAATGAAGCACAGAGAGAGGTAGACAGGGACGAGGGAGCTTGGGAGAAGCGCTAAGGGAGAGAGGCGAGGGAGCGAGAGAGAAGCAGACGGAGGACAAGAACGTGCGCTAGGGAACGATGGAGAAGGAGGGGGGAGACAGAGGGAGGGTGCGTTATTATAAGCCGTGTCTAATTAGTGCTGCTCCACACCAATTCAGCTTACATCAGCCGGCGTTATTAGACTACAAGAGATTTAGTGTTCCAGGAGACGTCGCGAAGGTCACACAATCACGAGAGCGAAATGGGACGCAATCAGGCCCAGCAAGAGGTGCTCGCTCTGTCTTCGAGAAATAAATGACCGGCTGTGTCTTCAACTAGAGTGGCAGAGTGTCTTGAGTAGCGGGACCGGCGTGAGTGCCGGCGTCGTGTCCTTTAGCGGAATTTGCCCTTGTCTCTACTCACAGAAAGGGCTCCAGGTGTAGAGTCTTACAAGAGGTGGCTAAGCTAAAGCGGTGTTTATGATTCTTATCATGTTTAGCCGAGGGGGCGAGAGAGTTCGACGTTACCTGCTACGTGTTTAAGAGATAAAGGAGCGGTTTGGGAAAGAATCCACAATGTCCACGATCAGTCAAGATGTCCAGGATCTAGTGTTTTCTTCTTTAGTTGTGCAATAAGGCGGCGAGACAAAATTTATATCCAAAGTGGAAACTCCACTTGAGAAAAGAAGTTCCAACTTTGCTTCATTTATATGGGAGTCGGCTTAAAACGATGCTTTTCTACCAAACGTGAATAAGATCCCCCAATGGAAAAGCCAGTTCACTGAAGGGGAAAGGACACGGGATATGCAAATGAGAATCTGCTTCTGTTTTCTGAAATATGCAGAAAATACCTGTTCATCTGGTCCTGAGGCTTAAGAAAAATAGAATGTTACAAATTCTCAAGCTGTGACTGTTTTATCATTCTTTTATTTGTTTTTTTTATTTGTTACTTGTACAAATAACCTGGAAATTATGTCAAACGTGATAGAAAACAACGGTTTAAGCCATGACCGCTGAACAAGTGTATGAAGTGGTTGAGAAAACCCGTCTGGAAAACTGACGTCTGGTCCGGAATGCTTGTTTGTGTCTCCTGTCAGTCATTTCGTAGACGCTCTGCGGTCACCTTGGATTCTGGGGCGGTTTGTACCTAATGTAAATGAGGAGTCTAAGTGTTTGGGTAGCAGTCTAGGAAACTAATAAGACGGCTAGTGCAGGCATGGCTAAGCTATAGTAAAGATAGCTAGATACACATACAAACTAACCTAATGAGAGTGTCATCCCACCTCCACGTCAACCCATGCCAATGCTATCCCATGTCAACATCTCATTCCCACCTCATCCCACTCCCACTTTATCCCAGGTTTACCCCATTCCATGCCCATCTTCTTCCCACTCCCACCGCATCCCATGTCAGCCTCATTCTGCATCCAAGCCGTTCCATGCCAACCCTATTCCATGGCATCTTCATTCCACTCCCACGTCAACCCACGTCATGCATGCCATTCTGCATCCAAGCCGTTCCATGCCAACCCTATTCCATGCCATCTTATCCCGCGTGCTCGTTAAACTGTCGACCATGGCTAAATATGGTCACGTTTGAAAAGAAATACTACCTACTGTCTAAATGCTGCCTGGTGCATCATGTTCATCTGGAAACATTCGTTCCTACTGCTGTCTAAGGCAGCGGCAGCTTAGTGGTTAAGATGGTGGACTGCTGCTCAGAAGGTCATGAGTTCAAATCCAAGCACTGCCACGCTGTCAGTTCTGGACCCTTGGGCAAAGCCTTTAATCTTCAACTGCTTAGTTTAAATAAGTACAGCATGAATAAGCTTAATATAAATTAAATAAATGTAAGTCCCCTTGGGCAAATGCCATAAATATATTAGGCCCCACCTCCCAACATATGAAAATGGAAAGATGGTCCATGTTTACAGATTTTAAGCAAATCTGGTAAAATGGTGCACTTAAATGGCACACTTACATAGCGCTTTTATCCAAAGCACTTTACACTGTGTCTCATTCACCCATTCACACACACACACACACACACACCATTGGTAGCAGATCTGCCATGCAAGGCGCTAACTTGCCATCGGGAGCAACTCGGGGTTCAGCGTCTTACCCAAGGACACTTCGGGATGTGGAGTCGCGTGGGCCGGGAATCGAACCGCCAACACTACGATTAGTGGACAACCGGCTCTACCACCTGATCCACATCCGCCCCGGTAAAAAAATATAACAATGTCTTTTGAATAAAGCTCCAGTGAAGCATTGGACTTCTTTCGATAGGTGGAAAAATCCTAAAAATGTTACATTTCTCCAACCGTTCATTTAGCCTTAGGGCTCGTAACCCGAATTCTGCTCGTCCTGTGGGTTCCCTGGACAGAGAGCTCGTATAACTCTCCGCATTTCTGTACTCCTCCTTTTGATTTCTTTTCCTCTCTGCCGCTTGTTTTCTCGCTTAATTGTATTCCACCTCGATTTTAGGGCAGGACTGAGAGGAGCTTGGCCAGCTGTCTCTTTGAGGTGAAGGTTACAGTCAAGGAAATTCGAGCATAATGAGATTTAGCGATGGCCGAATTGAGAGGGAATGGGTTAGAAACCAGACCGAAGAATTTAACCACGAATACTTCCATAACGTAATAAAATCCACTTCTAGCACATCGTGCAGTAATGACCTCACGATGTTAACGTTCGGTTATAGCTGACTCCCATTCATATTGATGCAGGTTTCAGTGAACCGGCTTCGTATAACGACCGACATTGGTGTGTGTGTGTGTGTGTGTGTGTGTGTGTGATAGAGAGAGAGGGAGAGAGAGAGAGAGAGAGAGAGAGAGCGCACATATGGATGTCATGTGTATTGTAACCTCTTGTACCCTGTGTGCAGATGGCTGCTCAAATGAAGTCAGTAAACCATCCTGACAAACCTGAACCTCCGCTAACACTCAGGCTGCTTAAAGCCCTCATGCGCTAATTAAACCTCTTCCTTCCTGCTCTTCTGGCCTCATCTTGTGATTTTTTTTTCCATCGTGAACTCCCACTCCAGTAGGAGGAAGCCGCTGAGGTGAAGCAGGTGAAGCCTGTGGAGGTTAGGGTGTAGGCGATTATGCCGAAAGATCACATATTAATAGGAGAAGACATTTTCACAATTCGAAATCACAAATTCATTAGCCAGCTCTGTGGGCAAGTGACAGCTCCAGCATGCTCGGGATTTGCTTACCTGGAAACCTAATTTACTTGGCTAAGAAGTGGTAGCTAGCATAGCGTCCAGCTAGGAAGATAGTTACATTTATAAAGACGTATTAAGATTTTTTTCCCCCCAGGGGTCCCACTTTTTTGAGAACTCGCGCCACCTTTAACCCTGCCAGGGTAAAAAATCAATAAAAAATGGACACAATATGGCCGGATGTCCTGTTTATTTATCGCTCTGCTAGGGGAAATAGATCCCGAAGAAGCCACACCCACTTTATAACCCGTCAGCTAACTCACTAGCTATTTGTACGCTCCTTTTAAGGGTGCATCCGGTAAATTTGCTGTCCCTGTTTCTTTTTCATTTTCGCCTGACGAGCGTTCATATTTGAAGTCAAACGTTATATTCCTGAAAAGTCCCCTTTCGCACGTCCGCTGACGAGGTCGCTAACTCGACTGTAGTATCGGTTTCCAGATAGGAAGTGGGATTTTGACGTGGGGAAGCCAGACGAGCGGATCGATACGCGCACGTCGAAACGTCCTACTGCGGTCACAGGAAATACAGGCACTCCTGGAACGCTGCTTGATTACAGACTTTATTCAACATGAATGAACGAGGTGGGGTTGGGCTCAGTTTATCGTAAGAGAAAGCGAGAGAACCACGTCAGCGCATCTTTCTTCAAAACACCTCCAATCATTATGGCACTTGCCATGTAGTGCAATACATCGGTCACGGAAGGTCGCGAGTTCAAACCCCAGCACCGCCAAGCCGCCGCTGTTGGGCCCTTGAGCGAGGCCCTTAACCCTCAACTGCTCAGATGTATGAATGAAATAAATGTAAGTCGCTCTGGATAAGTACGAGCAGATTGTGAATGAATGAGAGAGAGAAGAGAAAAGAGGGAGATCATACAATGGCATGAAAGGGTGTACATTGTGATCGGAGTGAAAGCAGGCCTAGCTATGACGGCGTAACTCATCAGGAGAACCAGGAAGTAACGCAGACATGATGGCAACCTGAGTGATGGCGTTAGAGACAGGTGCAACGTCATCCGCACTTCCCAGGTCCATCCATGAACCTCCTGATCTGCATTTTGACCCCAAGCAGGACGGTCTGTCATGTGTTATTCCTAACTTATTATTATTATTATTATTATTCTTATGACCGTGTGGCACTTCCACCGCATGAGTCCCTGTGTATGAGCCGTTACCATAGAAATGATGACGTTCATGTTCTTGTTAGAGCTGGAACATGACAGAAAAACAGTGGACAGCTTCTGAGCAATCAGGGTGGAGAATTCAGCTGCGCTGTGGTATGGTATGTGATAACGCGTTATAACAGTTATCAGCCTGCTGGGTTTAACAGTGATGCTTCACATCAGGGATACTAGGTGGTTTTGGATATTAATTAACGTCGGTGGTCTTTGCAGTGGGGATGTTGATTAGAAACGTCCTCTCTCTCTCTCTCTCACTCTCTCTCATTTATATCTCTTGTCATCTCAAAACTGTACCATTGCAACTCACTACTCTCGGGCCTCCCAGATAGCTCCATCAAACCCCTTCAGGTGATTCAGAATGCAGCAGCACGCCAGCCCAAGAGAACCCGATGTCACACCCCTCTTCATCTCCCTCCACTGGCTTCCTTCATATCAAATTCAAGGCCTCGATGGTCACGTACAAGACCTTGTCTGGAACAGCACCCTCCTACCTCGACTCTCTCCTGAACGTTTACGTTCCCTCACGCAATTAACGACCGACGCGTAGTAGTACCTACTCAGCCTGGCTCAAGGTCCCTTTCCAGAACCTTCACACTAACCGTCCCTCGGTGGTGGAATGAACTTCCGACCTCAATCCGGACCACAGAATCTGTCACTATCTTCAAAAAACAGCTAAAGACCCAGCTCTTCCGTAATCAGTAACCCAGAGCCTTAACCACCAAGCCACCACTGCCCCCCAGTGCCCCTCATTTAGCTTTCATTCTCTAAGTTCTCAGTCTCTCATCTCGCTTATCTGTCTTTCTGTCTAAGTACAAATGTTCTCTCGTTCATGCACTGTGTGTGTGTGTGTGTGTGTGTGTGTGAGAGAGAGAGATCCCTTTAGCATTGAGAGGAAATGCTTTATTACTACAGGTGTATTGTACTTTGCCACAGCCTTCCAAGTAAAGCATAAATAACCCTGGGTGGCTTTGGCTGTTGTTCACCACATCTGCGCAGGAAATTCATGAAATTCATGAAGCTCAGACAGATGGAGCTCGCTCCTGAGTTTCCTGGCTCACTTGAGCTCCCGCGACACGCTGAAAAGTCGCCGCCGCCATTCAAAGTGGCACTGATTGATGCCTCGCGTGTAGTTTTTATAGGCCATCAATCCCAACCTGCCACTTCTCCTCTTCTTCTTTTGATCTCTCTTCTCTCTCTCTCTCTCTCTCTCTCTGTTATCTATCTGTTCATCTCTAATGTTCTGTTATTCATGTACGCCAACACAGTGTGCGACATTCACACCGCCGTTAAGAGCTGAATTTCAAAGAGAGCTCTTAAAGGGTTGAAGGAAGGGCACATTCCCTTCTCAATCCTTCCTTTCTTTCGAATTTTTCATCTCTCGTAACAGCGGCGTCGTCAGTTATGCGGTTCCGACAGAGAGCCTCCTCATTCATTCATCAGTGTAATTAAGGCTTACGATTCGAAGGTGATCCGCGCCTAGACGTCTTATAGCTGCGCTCCGCGTTCTGGAAGAGTTTGGCGTCGAGAGACGAGTTTACCTGAAGCCGTTATTAAAGAAAAGGCAACACGGTATAGAAGCTAAATGAACGCGCAGCCATGGAGACGAGGCCGGTGATCGGAGGGAACGAGCCGGTGATCGAGGAACGGTTTAACGGTTCGTGAGTCGTTAACGCTTACTTCATCTGTTGTCTCAAATTGGGTACTACGCACTGTATACTATACTTTACTGTACGTATTTGAGTGTGTAGTAGCTGCTGTTTCCGTGATACATCGCCGGGTAATACGACGATTATAATATCATAAACTATGGCACGATGCGCTTTACGAGATACGATGAAAATAATTGTTTCTCTGTAACAGTTAGATCGGATCCTAACCGGAATGAATGAACGAACAGTTACCTTGGAAACAGCCGCTTTGTGTAAAACGCTAATGTTTTATTACAGATTTTCCCCTCCTCGTTATTTATTTATTTACTTTCTAAATAAATTGAGCTTTTCAAAAACTTCAAAACCGAGCGGATCCATTTGAAACCGGCGTATTTTCGCATGGTAGCGTTGACTAAGAAAAACATAGTCGTTCGAAACCTACTCCTTCTCCGAGACTCCGCCCTCCGTTCACCTGCAGCACAAGACTAAGTCTGGCGATGCATACCGCCGATTTTAAACGCCATAAAATCCCGGCTTTAAACGTTTCGCCCGTAATCTTCTTTTCCTGATTTGTTTTCGTAACTGCCGAGCATTAAACGTCACCACACTTTGAGAATTTTTTCATTTATTTATTTTTTTTCAGTCGCTCAAAGGAATTCAGCGGAACGATTTAATAAAAGAAAACCCGCTGTGGAATTCAAATCATATTAAAGCCTCTCGCGCGAGACATCACGCCGATGCGTCTAAATGAAAGAAATAAGACCGCGAAACGTTTTAGTCCAAGACGGCCGTTGCGTCCTAAATTGTCAGCGCGTGATAAACAAGCACGTTTTTACATCGAGCAGAACAATATCGATCGTCTGATATAACACCTCCACGGTCGCCAGAGCGGACCCAGATGTCCGTACGTTTAAAAAAAAGCACGACGCGCGTCTTAGAACCGAACCCATTCGATCAGAAGGAAATGAAAATTTGCACACTGTAGGCGTGAGCCGCTTTAAAGCTCGGCTTTCAGACAGGTGGCGGCGGCGGCGGTGGCGGCGGCGCATCTCTGTAAGTAGAGAAAGTCTCGGCTCCATTAGCCACTCAACGCTAATCGTTATTAGTGGCTTAGATCCGCTCGAGTTGCAGCGAGCAGTTAATTCGAGGACGCAGAATGGCACACGCTGGTAATCAGCTCGCTGCGTCAGAGAGAAGGAGAGAGAAGGAAAGACGGCAGACGCTTTCTTTCGAGTTCTGATAAGTTTGTACACCCCCCCCCTCAACAGACTGGAGCAAAACAGCGATCGCCGTATGATTGTTTAATCGGAGCATCACGCCTGCCCTGTCTGTTAAAATCACGCGTAAAAACACAACGCGACTCTTTTTGTCGTCTTTCACAAACACGTGTTCGGCATTTCGGACCTCACGGGCTGTTTTGTACCGCTAAGCATATTCTAAAACCTTCTGCGTCACTGGAGGCAAGCGATAACATTCATCACAATTATACGCGGGTATGATAGAGTCCGGGGCACGCTGCAACGTATAGACCGAAACACTAAGCGACCAAACTCGATTACGTTATATTTATACCACGGGGAGGGGAGGGGGAAACATATAGTCCATGAATATTTCAGTATGTAATATGAACCCGGCGTAATATGTGTAATATACGTGTAATATGTGTGTATGTAATATAACCGCCGGTTCTATTGTAATCGCTTGAAGATAGCGTGAGATTCGCAGATTTAATACGTGCTCTGCGGGCGTATCGGTTTGCACTCGCGTGTATCACTAATAATTTTGCGTCTTCGCTTATTTCTAAGACTCGGGCCTCGGTAGACCCTGTTAGTAGATCTCACATCATCATACGTGCGTGTTTCGGATTGGAGCCATTTTAAATAATAAGTCGGAATCGAACAGTTAATGACTGAATGATACACTTCTGCGAAAGGCGCTTTCCTTGCTATCGCTCAATAGTAACAGTGGCTCCGTGCGTACGCGCGTGTGGACTGTAGCCAGGGTCTTTTGGTCAAACTTTGAAATACTAGAAGCGTACCGTAAACCTTTTTTTCCTGACCCGAGGGCACAACATGGTACGTGGTGTACATCTGGTCGAGTGTAAAAGCTGTTTTTGAACCCAGCTGTGGTCCGGGGAACGGGTCTGTGATCCACCAGAACACGGGGGATCGGAGCTCGCGTGTTATGGACCGCAGACGATACCGCTTGCCTTCTCACCCATGGATTAGTGCTGCACAGAGGTAGAGAAGCACTAATCCAATAAATAATACATCAATTAAATAAACATTAAAGCTGCTTTCACTGTAGCTTTTTTTTTCCTCCTCTCTTTTCTAAAATGTCAGGGCACGATTGATTCATAATCCTACCGGATTACGGTTTTAAAAAGAAAAGTTATTTTCTCTGGGTCGCAGTGGAGCTTTTCAGAAAACTTTTTTTTTTTTTCTTTTCAAAGCACAGACTGATGTCAGGAGGTTTTTTTTTTTCTTGGCCTCCCGACCTGGTTGTGTAAAGTTGCAACGGAAAGTAAAAATGCGTCTAAAGCCCTATTTGGACGGGATGAAAATTACATGGGGTCCCGGGGTTATTTTCCTGTTTTACCGCGGATACTCTGCGATTTTAATTTCCGTCCGGACCGGCCGCGTTGTTCTCCTCCGTACTCTTCTGAGAAAATTACGGGCCGGGTTACGGGGTCGATCGGAAGGAGGCACGGGGCATCATTTGGGTACTCGGTGTATTTTATTGCTTGTCAAACAGAATGCGTATAATTGAAAAACCCCGTGTTCCCTCTCCCTCTGTATTTTCTTTTTGCTGGGGAGAGGCGGAGCTTAGCTGCCTTTTATCTAGCTGTCAGTGCAGACCAGTGTTCCAGACTTTTCAGACCCCTTCAGCGAATTTTTTTGCACCAGGAAAACACCTAGCGACAAATCTGGCGACTTTTTGGACAAACCTTAGCAACTTTCCAAATGTCACCAGTTCTGTCCTGCAAGCACGAGGTCTCGCTTTCCCTCTGCACTCTCACCTCTCTGTGTCCGCTCTATCCATCCATCCATCCATCCATCTATCTATCTATCAAAAACAGATTATAGATTAGGTTCTATATAGACAGATTTTATATAGAATAGATAATAATTATACCTGTTCCCCTCCAATATGGGGGGCGGGGGGTGCCACATGATGGAGGAGGCTTGGGGGAGGCTTTAGTTACGAAAGGTTGAGAAGCTCTGAGTTAGAGGACGTTAGCTAGGACCGGTAACGGTGTTGTTATGGTGAGTGTCAGGACACAAACAGGAAGCTTCTCGCTTCAAAATAATAACCAAGTTAAACGACACAACTAAAGATCCTTAGGTTCGACGTCCCGGACTCACTCACCAGAAAGGAACAGTGATGAGTTTGTTGGATTTATCTGGATTCATGCTTCCTGTTCAGAGCGGCTGCAACTTTCAGCACATTGAAACTAATTTGTGAAAATTCCGCCTTGAGCGTTTTGTGCAAGAAACTCCGAATGCGAAGACTCCACGTGACGTCCTCGTCTCGTCTCGTCTCGTCTCGGCTCTTCACGTGATTCGTTTGTTTTACCGGATTGCATTTGATGGTTTTGATCTCCGGATTTTATGTGGGTCTCGTTTACGTTTTATCTCGCGATTATTCCAATTTTATTTATATTTAGGCACGCCTCATTGAATCTAACTCACTCGTATGATCCGTGATCGTTTCCCCGTGTAATGCCCCTCCGACGCTTTCGTTTCCTTATGAGTTTTTATCCTCCTGTTGTCCCAGGTCTCGAGTTCTCCTTAATAATAACAAACGAACGTACAAGCAGCAGCCGTACCTACCCCCCACCTCACACCCCCACCCCTTTGTCAGAAAATAACACGCTCAGACGGAGAAAAGACACAGACCCAGTGGCCTCTGATCCTTTTCAGACACCTTAATTTAATTTTACCGGAGTGTATTATCCGTTATCATTTTCCTGTCTTAACGCACCGCTGCCAATTATCCTGTATGTCCTTATTAGTCTTTCTCACGTGCTTAGCGCTTTGAAAAACTAGCCCCTCGTTTCAGTCTTCATCCCCTGGCAAAATGGAGGTGTACGCTGTGATCAGTCGTGTCTCGCCGCTTTTTTTTTTCTTTTTGTTTTCTTTTTCTTGGCACACACCGAGAGAGGAAATGATTTCTTTGTGCCGAATCTATTTTTAAAATGTCAAATATCGAGTGTTTCTACTTGTCTTTTGTTTTTTTCATCCATGGTATCGTCCTCCTTTACCGTCACCCTCTTGCTATTTTTTATTTTTTTTAAATCGCACTGTCATGCTTATTAGCAGTAAACCACACGCTAACACCGATCTGTAATCTAGACGGTAATCGCTGATACACTTCCGGCTCTTTCACCATCACTCGTTAATTCGATCCGCATAGCAACGATGAACTCCGCCTGGTCTGATGAATCTCAGAGCAGATGCTAACAACTCAGGCTGGTGGTGGCGGTGTAACGGCGTGGGGAATGTTTTCTACCTGTAATACCAATCGGGCACCGTTCGTCGTCACAGCCTGTGGTATCTGAGTATCGGAGTATTTATGGCCACGTTTGATCTCTCTTAAGCACAAGCCGTCTTCAACCGCTTCCACGAACAGTGAGTTCAGGGTACTTTAATGGTGTCCCCAGTCAGCAGGTCTGAATCCGGTAGAGCACCTCTAGCCAGAACGGGAGGTTCACGAAGGTGCGGCTGAGAAATCCGCGTCGCTTTTGCGTGCTTGTCGTTTCCAACGACAAGGCTATTCCGCGAGCGACCCAGTAGAACGACGCACGACGGTATTTAAAGATCGCATTTACGAGTCGAACGTGTCAGGGGACTCGATCGAAGGACGCGACGTCTGTAGCTGACGGTAAAAAATTTCTGAAATCGAACGTTTACTCGCCTCAGAATCTGATTTCGGTTGTTTATTTATCAATTATTTTTATTTACGATATAGCAAGCTAATTCCCCGCACAAAAACACGATCGCGTCGTACAAATACGATGTGATACGTGGCGATAACGTTTACGTCGGCTTCGGAAATTGATCGGTACAAACCAAAGTGCTGTGCGGGAAATATAAAACCAGAATTAAAACAAATTAAAAGACTAGACCAAGACATTTACACCCTCAGTTCAAACATAAAGAATACAAACAGGTCTTCAGAGAGGATTTAAACACAGAAACGGAAAGGGAAGATCTAATGTGGAGAGGAAGTCTGGTCCGAAGCCCGGTCACCTTTATCCTGAAAGCGTGAGCGAGGGACTGAGAGCCGTAATTGACTGGATGATGGAGGAGGTCTTGAAGCAGTGTACGGGGTGAGAAGAAGAAACTTAGCAAAAGGCTAAGTTTTAAAATCAGCAGGATTTTGACCTTGCTGTATTTTTTGGTAGTTAATTAAGAGAAGGTACGCCGCCATCTCGCCATGGCCCAAGCGACTCGGACACACCTGACATCGTGATTACGACTTCGCAACTCGCGAATACGAAACTTCCCAGAAGGACCCGAACGCACAGTTAGTATTGGTGCAACTAGCCATCAAAATCTACACCAGAAAAGTCCAGTACTAAAGCTGATCTCGGGTCAGTGCTGAGGAGCTTCAGAACCATATCCCCCCCACCCCCACCATCCCAACCCCCTACGTCGTTCTGCCAAATACGTCGATTAAAGAAATGAGGTCTCAGTATCCGCCCCCAGTCTCCGTAGCTCTCCTTCCTTGAGGTTACTAACGCAATTATTGCTGTCTGCACTCTTAGGGTTCAATTCAGTACATTAGCATTAGCGTGAGATTAATTAGCTGCAGACCCGGAGTCAGACGGAGCGCCCGTCTCACCGCTGTATTTTTAGGAAACCGTCGACGAAGACCGACGCGCCGAGGCGACGCGGCTTTCTCACCTTTTAGCTCGTTTGTATTTTTTTTCTTTTGAGAAATGGAGAACAGGCCGGGGCGAGATCCGTCTCTTTCAAAACCCCGACAAAAACGCTCATTAGACTTGTTAAAGTTACGATCCAATTATCATCGCGCGTTACTGGAACAACAAATGAATCCTCAGGGTGACCACAGGGAAACATCGCATCTACGTCGCTTTTATTTTCCTTTCTCTCTTTCATTAGACGTCCATCTGTTGGTTCCATCACATCAGGTTAATCACTGCACAAATGGCTGTGTAATTTCACACGGCCAGCCAGCGCCGTCATGGAGCATTCTCATAACGCTCTAATCAGCCGGTGATTTGGAGCTTGCTTTCGCTCTCTCTCTCTCTCTCTGTCTCTCTCTCTCGCTTTCTCTCTCTCGGCTTTCCATCCCTCTTCTCACGCCGTCTCCGTCTCTCTCACTTTGTCTTACTCTGTCTGGCTTCCTCTCTCCTGTGGCCTTCCCCTATCTGTCTTTATCTCTGTCACTCTCTACCCATTACTTTGTTCTTTCTCTTTGTTTCTGGTGCTCACTCGCTCTCCCTCTCTGCTTCGCTCTCTTTGTTAGAATAATTATCGTGGTCCTTAAGTGTGTACTTTATATTTTAGACGTATCCGCAGGCGGTCATGTCTGCCCCGATTCTGTCGTTAGCGATCCACCCGTGCTCCGAACGCCGTCCCTCACTTTATGTAGTCGTTCCGTGCATCTGAAACCGCGCCTTCACTGGCTCGCTCACTCGCTCGCTCCTTCACGGTTTGCTTTATAGACCGGTCTGTACAGAGCAGCGTGGAAGGGACGGCGGCGAGGCGTGTCGGAAACGCGGCGTCGTTAAGTAAACGACACGGACCTGAAACGACTAAAAAATACAGACGTGTTAAAAAGGGCGCTCGAGCTAATGATTACGTTATCCGGGAATTCCAAAACTAGGGGTAGCGCCCCCTTGTGGGGGGTCACTTGATTTACAAATGGGGTTGTGAAAGAAACTTTTTAAAATTCTGTTACTTTACAAATTAGCAACGCAAGTATTGTTTGGGGCGCACTGGGATTGGGGGATGGATTCTCGCCACTGCCACTGTTCTCCTCGTGCTTCAGGGGTTTCCTCCAGGTGCTCCGGTTTCCTCCCCCAGTCCAAAGACACGGGCCGCTGTAGGCTGTAGGCATCTCTAAATTACCCATAGTGTGTGTGAGTGT
Source organism: Ictalurus furcatus (assembly GCF_023375685.1). Taxonomy (NCBI): domain Eukaryota; kingdom Metazoa; phylum Chordata; class Actinopteri; order Siluriformes; family Ictaluridae; genus Ictalurus; species Ictalurus furcatus. The sequence goes on from NC_071257.1 coordinate 34,885,898, forward strand.
GCCCTGCGTTGGGTTGGCACCACATCCAGGGTGTCCCTCGAACTGTGCCCCGAGTTCCCTGGGATTGGCTCCATGGCGCCGCGCGACCCTGTGTAGGATAACCGCTACAGAAAATGGATGGATGGATGGATGGATAGATGGATGGAACTATGAAGATACATTGTGTGCGCTAGACTTTTAAAAACAACTTTCAATCAAGCCATATTTAAATGAAGAATGTACACATAATGTTATTTATTTGTCTTTTTGCCGTGCCGCTCTAGCATAGGAGGTCAACAATAAGCGAAATCTTTCCATACGTCCGTCTCCGTTCCTGTAGTCGTTCCTCGACAACGCTGCGTGACTCTCAACATAAACCTGACAAAAATATACCAAAACTAAATGATATAAAATCTGGAATACAAAATCTAGGGTGGCCAAGACTTGCAGAAAATCCATAATGAGGCATCTGAGGCCGTTCGGGGAAACGCTGACGTTATCGTTTCTATAGTAACCGCTCGTTCACGGGCACTCGTGTGGTGGAAGCAGCATATAGTCCAAGCCTTATCATAAACGGATGAAAAAAACGTGTCGTTTAACAAAGAAACACAACACGGTGAGTCCTTCTGTGAGATGTTAATGCAGCACTCATGGAAGGAGTCTGCCGTGTCGGAGTTTTCCGGAACGGGAAAGCTTTCCGGACAGGCGGCGGCGTCTTCGTGACGAGCTGCTTTTTGTTTGTTTGTTTGTTTGGTTTTTTTTTTGTGTCAAGTCAGAACTTGTTTCATGGACATTCCACAATATTAACTATACTGTTGTAACTATAAACGGATAAAAAAAGTACGACGTAGCATTCTTTAAGAAATAAAAAGCTGGAATCTGTTGACTGATTATGTAATAGGTATAAGAGCAATCAAACACTTTAGCTTGTTAAAAGTTTTCCGTAAAGAGATGTTTGTTTAGCATGTATGGAAGGAGTCTCCAGTTTCAGCGCTTTGTAACATGTTCAGAACGGACGAGTTGACGCTGGGTTTTTTGTCTTGTCTATGAAAGTCCGCATGAAATCAGAATTGAAGCCTCGTGGCTCCTCGTACGGATATGTCGGTCATAAGGTTCTCTACAAGCTAGCGCCGTTCCAAAACACTGACAGAATTCCGCATTTAGAAGATCGCACGCATTCGAAATCTGCGGCACGGTCGCGCTCCACCGCCGATACGGTCTCAACGACCTCGTTAAACCTCCCTGCGGCTTCTCGTCGGATTTTCTGTCCGATCGGACGCTCTCTGGAATTCGAAGTGTCCCGCCCACGACGTTATAACGGATTCGCCGGGCTCGATATGTCCCGCCCCCCTGACTTCCATCGAATAGCGCTACGCTCCAAGGCGCTCCACGGGGAAGTTCAGGAGAGAGGAATAAAGAGAGGCGGGTGAGAACAGGAACTTGTTTAACGGGCGTTCCACGACGTCAAGCGCAGCTACAGACGGACACAAAGTCTGATTTGTGTTAAGTTTTGTCATTTTTATTTTTCTTTAATTGTTGGTAAATTGCTGTGATGTCGGAGGAATAAAACGCTTCAGGACGCTAGTGTACTCCAGCTGATCCAGGGCACCTAGATCGCCTTCTCGGGTATCAGCTAAGCATTCCTTATACGCGGCGTTTCCGTGATTGGTGTAATTGTTTGGAAGGAGTGTGAGAAGCTTTTGTTGTTGTTGTTGTTGTAATTATGCAGCTTGTGTGTATGTAGGACAAATTACACAAACCCTGACCTACATACTGTAGCGCTTCCTCTATAGCTGTTATAGCTTGCACTGGAGGCAATGCTATATAACATTTAGTAATAAACACGACGGAAAAAACCGCAGACCCAACCGCCTAAATAAACCTCCGTAATAATTTACGCCTTTAACGAGCTCGGCCACGCGCCAAGGATTAAACACTCGCCTCTTCCGCTTTTATCTTTAACCTCAGATTAAATCCCCTCACACTGTTTAACACGTTTATTGAAACGCTGCCGTGTGGTGGAGTTCGGGCGGCGATATCAACACAGAGACATCACGGAGACGTGTGTGAGAGAGAGAGGATGTACAGACGGGTGCCGGAGTGACACTTCAGAGCAGTGAACTCCCTCTAGTGGACATGATGAGACAGCGCACGTCCAGACCCAGAGCTCTCCGCTCAGCACACAGGGCCGATTTATTAGAAACCATAAATATCGTAATCCTCCGCTTCAGACGGAAGAGACGAGCTCGAGCTCTCTCTCTCTCTCTGTCTCTCTTTCTCTCCCTTCTTTCTCAGTTCTGTCATTTTAATCTCTCTATTCAAGTTTCCCCGAGTCTGTCTCTTTTCCCCATCTCTCTCTCTCTCCAGTATTTTGCCTTCCTGCCCTCTCTCTTCTCTTTTTACTCTTTCCTTTTTTTCCAGTCTCACTCATCCTATTCTTTCTTCTCTCTTTTATCACTCTCTCTCTCTCTCGCTCGCTCTTTCACCCTCTTTACACCTTTCATTTTCAATTAATGCCTTGCTGTCTTCTCTTTTTACATCCCTTTCTTCCATTCTCACATCCTAACCCCCCCCCCTCTCCTTTCTCAGTTTTCTCATTTTCTATTCTTTTAATCCCCAAGTCTCTCTCTCTCTCTCTCTCTCTCTCTCTCTCTCCCATTTTCTCTCTCCCTTTACAGTTCTGCCTTCCTACCTTTTATTCCTCTCTTCCTTTCATTCTTTATTTTTCCACTTCTCCCATCTTTCTTTATTTTCTCCAGCATTTGACTTTTATACCTAGTCTCTCTGTCTCTCCTTAAAAAAAGTGCCATCTTTCTTCTGAATTTCCACCCTTCATTATTCTGCTGCCTCACTATCTTTTCTTTATACCTCTCTTTCTTCACCTCTCATTTCCTGCCTCTCTCTCTCTCTCTCTATCTCTCACTCTCTCTGTCCATCTTGAGTGTGTTATCACAGTGACCTGTGTGGATAATGGTGTGTGTCTGTGTGTGTGTGTGTGTGTGTGTGTGTGTGTGTGTGCATGCAGGCTCTCTTTGACAGGGTTGTTGTTTCTCTCCAGCGGGAGTGTGAGAGAGCTCTAAAGTGAGCACCCACTGACTCACTGACACTCACACACACACACACACACACACACACACACACACGCTCATACACACACACGCTCATACACACTGCACTGACTGGGAGCTCTACTTAAGGTCCTCATGCCGAGACGCATCATTACCCACGAGCCTTGGGGGCCTTTGCCCTGACAGCCACTTGCCATGGCTGGAAATGGTGCTCAGAAACCAAGGGGCGGACACACACACACACACACACACACACACACACACACAGGACTGTATAATAAGCATCCATGTAATTCTTCACCTCCTATATTGTTCTCTAGTCACACATCCATGGTGTCAGTTTCTGAACGTTTAAGATTCTTCTTTTAATCACCTGAATTAACACTTAACGATTTCAATAAACACCGCGTATTTCCTGAAATTGTAACCATTAACGTAGGAAATGTGATCTAGATACAACGCCGATTCCAAAAAAGTTGGGACGCCTTGCCTCCGCCTCTCTAAGATCCTCTTTTTATCCCCAATCATCTCACTGACCTGTTCCCAGTTAACCTCCAGCTCTTTCTGCTCACTAACACTTCCTTTCCCAGCCTTTTGTCTCCCCCGTCCCAACTTTTTTGAGACGTGTCGCGGCCGTCAAATTCAAAACGACCTTTTTTTTTTCTCCTTAAAACGGTCCATTTCCTCAGTGTAAACATTCGATATGTTTTATTGTGAATAACGTACGAGTTTATAAGATTTTTAAATCATCGCGTCCGGCGTTTTTATTTACATTTTACACAGCGTCCCAACTTTTTTGGAATCGGGGTTGTACATGCGTCTCATTTGATGGCTTATTTTATTATACTGTTGAGTTACTACGACCTTCCCGACGTGTTTTATTCCTCTCATACCACAGCAGTTTGCCAACGATTACAGCGCAGTCCTTGTATTCGTTAAACGGCACGTCATACTTTTTATCCGTTTAGAGCTACATATGACGTTGTGGTGTCGCCATAGAAACCATCGCTTGTTAGATAGAGCACGTTGATATTTCCGCGATTATATAATTAAGTTTGCAGGTGCGCTCCAGTCAGAGCTGCTGTTACAGAAAATAAATCAACGCCTTCCGACCGATCAGAATCCGGAACTCGACGGCGCCGTGGTTTATACCCGCCGTTGTCCGACAGCCACGCTCTGTTTTTGTCCGAATCTCAAACGGAGTTAAATCGCACCGTGTGGTCGGACCGAGAGATGACGTGATCGGATACGAGCGACGTCCGACGCCGTCGGCGCTGATCCCCGGCAGACGGCGAGCACTCGTTTTCGGAAACAGACCCGGACCTGAGAGCGACGTCATTTTGAACAGCCTGAGAGATTGGTGGATGTCGCCAGATATTTACATCTGACTCGCATTCGTCATTCCTACAAGCCACAGCGGCTCGGCAGATACTCTGCTGTGTTATAAGAGTAGTTACCGGTGAGGGGTTTAGTTATTAAAGAGTGCAGGGAGCGGAGGGATGTCGCTGTAAAGTCAGCCTCAGACCGGTTTTAAGTTTGACGAAGGATAAAACACAGAGGAAGGACGATACCTCATCCGCGTCCAACGTGAAGCGACGGGTTTTTGAGCTCCGAATGAGTTTCATAAACAGCGTTTTATATTCGAGCGCAGCTTTAGAAAGCTAAAAAGACATAAAATCATGTGTAGGAGCGAGGGAGAGAGGGAGACGGAGGTGAAGAGACGGAGAGGGAGGTAGAGAGAGGGAGAGATTATCAGGTACGCTTACGATCCCGTGATGGATAAGACTGTGTACTCTGCGTAAAAGAAAGTCGTAAACAAATACGGTTTTTAGCTTAGACTTGACCCCCGAGCCCGCGTCTGAGTCCCGAACACTGTTAACCTGCTTCACCTGCTACACCCGCTTCACATCCCCATCAAGAACCGTTCATCAGCGCACAGCGCACAGCGCACATCAACTCCCACTTACCTGCTGTCCGGTCTCGTCAGTCCCAGCATGAGAGTGTACTAACCTGACTTACCTTCATGGTTACCCCTCATCTTCATCATCATTATCCGAATCCCTCCATCCATCAGTCCGATCCATCGGTCCGATCCATCGGCCCGCGCTTCTCCTGTGCTCTCCATGCTTTCAAAAAGGACATCTCAATCAATAACGTTTAAGCGTTTGTTTGTTTGTTTTTTCTTTCTTTGTTACGAATGGACAAAGCTGAATTAAAACTACTGAACACACACACACACACACACACACACACACACGTTTGTCCAGTGTCAGGTGTGTATAATTTATGATTAATTAATTAATGCCGTTATTTGAAGCGATGCACAGAGTAAAGTGAGATGATCTTGGTCTCTCTGTCTCTCTCACACACACACACCCCCATGCGTACACGGCTTCCCGACGCTCTCGCGCAGCGTGTGTACAGTGTGAGGTTACTCTCTAGCTAAAGGCATACATTTACTCCCATCAGTGTGTGCTAATGAGTTTGCGCGTCTCTCTCTCACCCTGCTGAGAAACTAACATCACCGAGTGGGAGCGTAAACAGCACGCGCTGACGACAGACCGCTCCGGTCACGCTCGGGATTAGCGCCGTGAAACCGTTCAGCGTTTCTCCGATCCTTCGCGTCTCATGTCGATCGCCTCCGGATGTGTCGTTTTTTTGTTTCGTTTTTTCTTTCTTTCTTTCTTTCTTTCATATCTCCCCATTTCTCTCACGACGAAGTAGTTACACTCAGAGTAGCGCCGTAGCGTCGTCGTCGGAGTTCGTCAAACGCAGGACAATCTGAAATGGCTGTCGATGATTAAGAGAGCGAGGTGGCACGGATAAGGCATGCCTCCATAACTCAGGATGATCGGCGACGGGAGTTTGAGACGTCTAAACCGGACGAGCGTAGGGAAAGGGCCACCACGCTCGGACGCCCAGACAGATCGGCACCCCGCATCAGCACACACGCGTTTTAAAAAAATAATAATCATCATTTTTTAAATATATATATATATATATATCTCATCTTTGTTGTGATTGTTTTGTTTGAGTCCCCCCCCCCCCACGCACATCTGAACATCGCTCTCTACCCATCTCAGAGTAACAGATGTGAGTCAGAAGGATGTCTTCATCGAAGCTGAACCCTAGAGCTGCACCGCGACGGATAAAACAATCATTACAGCGCTAATTACAAAATCGGGGCTCAATTCTAAAACCATGATTAGTTTGTGTAATTATTTACGTTTAGGAACAAGAAAACAAAACGACAACTTTTTTTTTTAATATTTGTTTATTTTTTTATTTGTTTATTTATTTACCTTCGTTTCGTTTAACTGACTGACACTGAATGAATAAATATTCGAAGTAATCGGAGCTTTTTTTTTAATACGCTTTAATACGGCTATTTAATACACTTGAGTTAATGAACACCGAATGTGTAAGGAATTGGACGTTCAGTGTTGTGCTGTGGTAGGAAAGTAATCCACAGCAGGGCGGTGTGATGAAGTGGAGATACTTCTGCCAGCAGGAAGAGGATTATTTTCCTGAAGGAGCTCAGCCTGAGGTGTTTTATTCCCCTTACACCACAGCGGCGTGTTGTTGTTGTTATTATTATTATTATTTTATTATAGAAAACTGTATACGTTATATCCATTTATAGTTAGATGTAATGCTGGGGCAGTGGTGGTGCAGTAGTTAAAGGCTCTGGGAGACTGATCAAAGGTCAGGAGTTCAAGCTGGCGCTGTCGGGTCCGCTCTCTGCTCAGACGTATAAATGAGATTCGTGTAAGTCACTCTGGATGAGGGCCAAATACCGTAAAAATGTCAAATCTCTTGCGACGTGAGGAAGAAACCAGACTCTCAGGGGAACCCGCCCTCTTTTTTTAAAAATGTTTTCCCATGATAATTAAATCCACATGATGCATTTGTTGAATACCTGCAGCATGACTCTTAGCCGGCAAGCGATAACCTCTCTGGTGGAACCTTCGTCATGGGTTTGTGAAACTGGAAGCTGCTCGAAGTTCATCCAAAGACGAGTACGGAGCTCGTCGTAGACTCTCACACGGGTGTTTATTAAGGTGTACCTTAAAGAGCTCGGTCTGGTGCTGTCCTGTTGAGAAAAGCAGGAAGTCAGTAAACAGAAGATGTGACACATGACATGTGTGACAGGTTTAGGATTTTTGGGTACCGGACTCTCTTCCCAAACCTCTCCGCCCCCGTCCGTCGTCTCGCCGTGACCCTCGCGACTAACGAGCATGCGGTTCCCGTGTCTGAGAGAGCCACCTCGTCCTGCTCTCCTCTCCTTCGTTTCCCGTGCTGTCAGACTAGGTTAAAGCCAGCACGCCTCTCGGTGTTTTCTCCACAGCGCACCCGCGAGAGGCAGCCGATCTTCTCTCGGCAGCATCCGGCGCTCCCGTCACAGTGCCCTTATTGACTGTGGCACCCTCGCAGCACCCCGAGTCGTGGATAATGCGGTGCGCTCTACATGCCGATTGCACCTGACGTTTAGGGACCACAGCGTCCCGCATAAACGAAGCCTGTAGGCAAAGTAACAAGCTTAAACAGAAGGTTTACAGTGGCACTGGCCTTGTCTTGCAAAACTAAATTGAATCACGGCCCAGTGGGGGAAAAAGCCAGGCTCTGTGTGTGTGTGTGTGTGTGTGTGTGTGTGTGTGTGTGTTTTCAAAAAGGAATCTATTTTCATTCGTACTTTGCACATGGATTTGATGGACGGCATAATGGTATGGTTAGAAAATATCCCTATGAGACGTGTGTTATGCTGTCGGGGGAAAACCGCCGCCGTGATGAGTGTGTTTGGATTTGTCGGCTGTACAGCCGGCTTCGACCGGAGGTACAGTAAACGCAGAACTCTTTTCTTTTTCTTTTTCTTTTCCTTCACGTCTCTCGGCTTCTCCCGCGCACGGAAATCCGCCCCGAGCGATTTACGTCACATTTAAAAACCCACAACACATCATTTGCAAAGATTTAATGAGATCAAAAGACATTAAGTAAACGCATCAGTGCCTCAGATACACGATTACACACGATTACCCCACAATATTGACCCGTGAGGTTCCAGAATGTTCTTTTATAACATACACTATATATATATATATACGTCACATATATATATATGTATAGATATAACATTTATTATTGAACATTTCTAGGAGTCTTCAGCGTCTGCGATTTATTTATGTATTTATTTTAACAGCAAGATGAAACGTTTTCCGACATCTTCCGATCAAAGGAATTTACATTTTGTGCTTTTTTTTTTTTGTTGCACTTTTTGGGCTGGTGAGAAAACACTTATTTTTTATTTATTCCATTTATTTATTTATTTATTTTATTGCTGCCGTAATAACGCAAGGTAGTACGTGAACTAGTTTCGCAGCTGTTTCACAACATTTAAAGTAGCTATAATCGGATAAAAAGTGCGGCATGTTGGCAACAGCTGCGATGTAAGAGGAATAAAACACTTCACACCATGCGGTTATCGATAAACAGTCGACTGCAGGGGTACCGTAAGAGGCGAGAGAGTTTACCGCGTCGTCGCTGGCCTGATCGACGACTCTTTTTTTTTTTTTCTTCTTCTTCTTCTATTTCCTGTACACGTGACTGTAAAAAAGTGAAGTCACAGCGTTCCTATAAGCGTTCCCTTGTTTCCCAGTCTAGCCTTATCTTTCGTAATGATGCATAGAGCTGTCATGGGAACAGGCCCGTGTTTGATTATTACTGTAAGCAAGCAAACGAAAGACGTCAGCGATGGCAACGCGACGGTAATAACAGTGTTTTCAAGCACGCGCTCGCCACGGTCGAGCAGATTTTATTCCTCCCCTCTCGCTCTGACTCTCCCTCTCTCTCTCTCGTTCTCTCTCTATTCGCAGTCATACAGCCTGTCACCCCGCTTTTTTATGACCCATTCCTGCTAGCGTACTCGTGATCTACAGAGATAGAGAGAGCTGGAGAGGCGGAGACGGGTAGAGGAGGGAGAGGGGGGAAAAAAAAAAAAAAAAAAGAAAAAGATCATTTCGCCAAGACCTGAAGCGTTACGCAGTATCGGGGCTGGGCAAATTCAATAAAGAAACAATCAAGCACGGTAACACGGCATAATGGCTTTTTAAAAAAGATAAATGTTTGGTAAATGACTCCTTGATGTCCAGGAGGAAAGGGAGAGAATGGCTTTGTGCATTAGGCGAAGAAAAGCAGCCTCCTGACCCAGCTGCTGCTTCCTGATTACCAGCCAAATTGCAGGAGAATTCCCTTTGTCTTAGACACGCCAAGGCCATCCTTCTCGCTTTCCTCGGCGTGTGTGTGTGTGTGTGTGTGTGTGTGTGTGTGTGTGTGTGTGTGGTGCGTATAAAAGCGAGAGAATATAGAGATGATGAGGAAATGAGAAAGAGAGTGCTAAATGCATACTGTATGCTTATATGTGCTGTGTATAACTGCTTGTGTGTGTGTGTGTGTGTGTGTGTGTGTGTGCCATGAGTCCATTGCCTTGTGCACCGAGCTGAATTTATCTTCCTTATCTGTTTTTTTGTTTGTTTGTTTGTTTGTTTTACCTACACACACACACATGCGCACGCGTGCGCACGCCATTCGTCAGCAGAGCGGTGTGATAGTGGGAGAGCAGGGCTCTACAGAGAGGGTGAAGGGGAAGGTGCATTCATTTGGTTTTTCACACGATCACTATTAAAATTAGACGCGGACAGTAATTAACGGTCCACGGGAGGTACGTCGCTGATGCTAATGTTAACAGACCACACACCTGTGCAAAAAGCAATAAAAAAGACTTCACCCTTCATCGTGTGTGTGTTCAGCTCTCGTCCGCTCATGGTCCGGATCTTAAACTGCTAGAAATGCGCTGCGCTGCATACGGCACTGTCTAAAATAGACATTATTATTAGTTCTCATAGAAGTAGTTATTTGTAGTAGGAATAATAGTGGGGGTAGAAGTTAGTAGTAGTCATTGAGGTAGTAGTTAGTTTTAGTACTAGTGGTATTGGGAGTATTGGGATAGAAATAGTACTAGTAGGAGTAGTTAGTTGTATTAGTAGTAGTAGTGATTGAGGTAGTAGTTAGTTCTGTTAGTGTTGGTAGTAGTAATTAGTTGTATTAGTAGTAGTAGTATTAGGGATAGAAATAGTACTAGTAGGAGTAATAGTAGTAGTTAGTTGCATTAGTATTGGTAGTAGTAGTTAGTTGTATTAGTAGTAGTGATTGAGGTAGTAGTTAGTTGTATTAGTAGTAGTAGTAGTGATTGAGGTGGTATTAGTAGTAGTAGTAGGGATAGAAATAGTATTAGTAGGAGTAGTAGTAGTTAGTTGTATTAGTAGTAGTGATTGAGGTAGTAGTTAGTTGTATTAGTAGTAGTAGTAGTGATTGAGGTGGTATTAGTAGTAGTAGTAGGGATAGAAATAGTATTAGTAGGAGTAGTAGTAGTTAGTTGTATTAGTAGTAGTGATTGAGGTAGTAGTTAGTTGTATTAGTAGTAGTAGTAGTGATTGAGGTGGTATTAGTAGTAGTAGTAGGGATAGAAATAGTATTAGTAGGAGTAGTAGTAGTTAGTTGTATTAGTAGTAGTAGTGATTGAGGTGGTATTAGTAGTAGTAGTAGGGATAGAAATAGTATTAGTAGGAGTAGTAGTAGTTAGTTGTATTAGTAGTAGTGATTGAGGTAGTAGTTAGTTGTATTAGTAGTAGTAGTAGTGATTGAGGTGGTATTAGTAGTAGTAGTAGGGATAGAAATAGTATTAGTAGGAGTAGTAGTAGTTAGTTGTATTAGTAGTAGTGATTGAGGTAGTAGTTAGTTGTATTAGTAGTAGTAGTAGTGATTGAGGTGGTATTAGTAGTAGTAGTAGGGATAGAAATAGTATTAGTAGGAGTAGTAGTAGTTAGTTGTATTAGTAGTAGTGATTGAGGTAGTAGTTAGTTGTATTAGTAGTAGTAGTAGTGATTGAGGTGGTATTAGTAGTAGTAGTAGGGATAGAAATAGTATTAGTAGGAGTAGTAGTAGTTAGTTGCATTAGTATTGGTAGTAGTAGTTAGTTGTATTAGTAGTAGTAGTGATTGAGGTGGTATTAGTAGTAGTAGTAGGGATAGAAATAATATTAGTAGGAGTAGTAGTAGTTAGTTGTATTAGTAGTAGTGATTGAGGTAGTAGTTAGTTGTATTAGTAGTAGTAGTAGTGATTGAGGTGGTATTAGTAGTAGTAGTAGGGATAGAAATAGTATTAGTAGGAGTAGTAGTAGTTAGTTGTATTAGTAGTAGTGATTGAGGTAGTAGTTAGTTGTATTAGTAGTAGTAGTAGTGATTGAGGTGGTATTAGTAGTAGTAGTAGGGATAGAAATAGTATTAGTAGGAGTAGTAGTAGTTAGTTGTATTAGTAGTAGTGATTGAGGTAGTAGTTAGTTGTATTAGTAGTAGTAGTAGTGATTGAGGTGGTATTAGTAGTAGTAGTAGGGATAGAAATAGTATTAGTAGGAGTAGTAGTAGTTAGTTGTATTAGTAGTAGTGATTGAGGTAGTAGTTAGTTGTATTAGTAGTAGTAGTAGTGATTGAGGTGGTATTAGTAGTAGTAGTAGGGATAGAAATAGTATTAGTAGGAGTAGTAGTAGTTAGTTGTATTAGTAGTAGTGATTGAGGTAGTAGTTAGTTGTATTAGTAGTAGTAGTAGTGATTGAGGTGGTATTAGTAGTAGTAGTAGGGATAGAAATAGTATTAGTAGGAGTAGTAGTAGTTAGTTGCATTAGTATTGGTAGTAGTAGTTAGTTGTATTAGTAGTAGTAGTGATTGAGGTGGTATTAGTAGTAGTAGTAGGGATAGAAATAATATTAGTAGGAGTAGTAGTAGTTAGTTGTATTAGTAGTAGTGATTGAGGTAGTAGTTAGTTGTATTAGTAGTAGTAGTAGTGATTGAGGTGGTATTAGTAGTAGTAGTAGGGATAGAAATAGTATTAGTAGGAGTAGTAGTAGTTAGTTGTATTAGTAGTAGTGATTGAGGTAGTAGTTAGTTGTATTAGTAGTAGTAGTAGTGATTGAGGTGGTATTAGTAGTAGTAGTAGGGATAGAAATAGTATTAGTAGGAGTAGTAGTAGTTAGTTGTATTAGTAGTAGTGATTGAGGTAGTAGTTAGTTGTATTAGTAGTAGTAGTAGTGATTGAGGTGGTATTAGTAGTAGTAGTAGGGATAGAAATAGTATTAGTAGGAGTAGTAGTAGTTAGTTGTATTAGTAGTAGTGATTGAGGTAGTAGTTAGTTGTATTAGTAGTAGTAGTAGTGATTGAGGTGGTATTAGTAGTAGTAGTAGGGATAGAAATAGTATTAGTAGGAGTAGTAGTTATAGTTGTATTAGTAGTAGTAGTGATTGAGGTGGTATTAGTAGTAGTAGTAGGGATAGAAATTGTATTAGTAGGAGTAGTAGTAGTTAGTTGCATTAGTATTGGTAGTAGTAGTTAGTTGTATTAGTAGTAGTAGTGATTGAGGTATTAGTAGTAGTAGTAGGGATAGAAATAGTATTAGTAGGAGTAGTAGTTATAGTTGTATTAGTAGTAGTAGTGATTGAGGTAGTAGGGATAGAAATAGTACTAGTAGGAGTAGTAGTAGTTAGTTGCATTAGTATTGGTAGTAGTAGTTAGTTGTATTAGTAGTAGTAGTGATTGAGGTAGTAATAGTAGTAGGGATAGAAATAGTATTAGTAGGAGTAGTAGTAGTTAGTTGCATTAGTATTGGTAGTAGTAGTTAGTTGTATTAGTAGTAGTAGTGATTGTAGAAATTGAATTAGTTGTATTAAAGTACGTTCACATGTACAGTAAACCGCAGCTACAAGGCAACCAGAGACCATTCATTTTCAGCGAGAGCTGGCGACATGAGCGACAGCGACCACTGGCGACCAGCTGTGGGCGTGTCCGGTGAAGTGACAAAGCTGAGAAAAGTTTTACTTTAAAAATTTGGAGCGACGTACCGATGGGATACCAAATGGGAGTGAAGACACTAGAGCGCATGATCTGTGATCCGCCAGGCTGTCTGCGAGTCCGAATTGTTCCGTGGACCCAGACGGTTGTGCATATTGTGTATATATATACACACACACATACACACACACATACACACACTGGTGAATTTTATATACAAACGCTCTCCCTCCAGAATGGTTCATTTGAGCAGCAAGAAAACTGATTTGTTTTAAAAATGCTAGCTGCGCCACCCACTGCTAAGTGTTACTATGGCAACCAGTAGTAGGAACTTCATAGTACAGCGGCTGGTGACTTGCAGCGATAAAGTGTATCACACTGTATGTGTGAGCGTACCGTTAGCAGTAGCGGTGGTAGAAACAGTAGTCGTAGTTGTATAACGTCATGTAATGAGTGTTCACACACATATACACACTCATCTTTCTGGGTTAATATGGGTCGAAGTGCTTTTTTTTGGGGGGGGGGGGTGTTCTGTTAAACAGAGAAAACCACAGTGCGGTTCTTAAAAATTAGTCACTGTGTGCATGTGTGTATGGGCGGGGTTGCAGGGTGGTGTGTGTAGAGGGTTTAGCCTCACAATGTTCTGTCCGTGCTGACGATAAGTCAGTCCGGCCCTGGGACACGCCGAGTCAGCACGTTCAGTCTGTCTCCACTGCGATTCAGCAAATAATCACCACTCTGGTCAAGCCAAATCAATTTTTATCGTCGTGCCATCTACAATACAAGCGGATGCAATATCCAGCCTCCAGGATCAAAAGACGAGACGATGCAGACGCACAACTAGTGTCAGTGATGAGATTAGCTTTAGTGCAGCGCTCTCTACTAAACAGCACGTCCTACTCTACTTCATCTCAGAAGGTCAGAGCCGCTGCGCTGTATGTGCATTCACGGCAGGACGGGCGCATGCTAAAGCCTCTTTCGGGTACAAATGAATGCAAACGGTCTAAGCTTGCACCCGTAATATGATTTGCCACAACCTGAGTGTCATTGTAGGGACAGTAACCACATCTGCAAATTAGTACACCTGAGAAGCAGGTATTAAATGTGAAGGAACCCATTTGAGACAGCTGAAGGGGGAAAAAATAAACAATTATTATGATAATACTTTGCTGTAGTAAAATAATGAATGATGCAATGGTGTCGATATACAGCTGTGAAGGTAAGACAATATCTATTAATAGAATCGAACACGCAAGCTAACGTTAGCCCACACAGTTCACTCCGAAGAAGACTGTGACTTGTTGAAGACTAACAAGCTGTCTTACTGTCTCGCTGTACTGCTGAATGGAAACCGCTAAGAAATACGTCATCTTTGAGATCATCACGCAGTTAAGAATACCAAAGATTATTAATACGTGGGGAAAAACAACAAGAAGTGACAACTAGTGCATCTATAATATCTTGCAACGCCGGTTTTTCAGCAGTACGTTTGAATTAAAGTCGGCGCTAACGCTCGGAGCGCATCTCTGATTCCATCGTACGCGGCGTTTGCTTTCGAATGTGCGTTTTTATGTCGAATTCGACGGATAACGCTGCGGTGTCATGTCATGTAGTGAATCTGTTAGCGTGTTAACAATGGTAGAACACCGAGCTCCAAAACCAGATTCAGATCGAAATCCAACTGCAAACGAAACCAAATCAGAGAGCAGTCCAATCCCCAAAACACAAGACACCAGGATGCAGGGCGCAAATCCGCGCACGGTGGGTCGGTAATGGCATGCAGACGCAGTGTTGGTCCTAGCGAAGGCGCGGCCCGCCGGATCACGTTGCGCCGAAACAGCTCTAAGTCGTATCGTGTTTAATCATTAGCCGCTCTTAATGTGTCTTTAGTGATGCAATACGATCGTCGGATCGTCTCGAAAGGAGAGATCCGCCAGCGATGCGCAGAAGTAGGCCAAGCTCGCGGTTCCCACGTGGAGCTAATAATCAGGAGATGAACGGCGAGGTCAAACAGTCGCCGGAGGTGAGGCACGGGTCGTACTTATTCGCACGCGCCGACATGTTTTTATGTTTATCGTTAAAACAGAGCGCTTGTTTTATCTCCATAAAACATTCAAGTCCCCTCTCTCGAGTTCCCCGTTCGTCCCGGAGCCCTTATCGAGACTTGGAACGTTCGCGCTCGCGGGTGCCAAAGTCTATTAATTCATATTCAGCTGGTGTCCAAGATATTCCGACCTCTCCTTGTGCAATAGTCATTTTATTGACGTTCCCTCGAGGTAGGAGATAATATGAAAGCGTATTATAGTCCAAGAGCCGAGAAAAAAAAAAAAAGGGGGAAAAAAA
>NC_071257.1:34906180-34968680 GCF_023375685.1 Ictalurus furcatus
TTGTAATATTTCTAAAATGATATCACAAGACCTATTTAATGACTTCTCCACCTCTCTCTCTCTCTCTCTCTCTCGCTCTCTCTCACACACACACACACACGCACACACACACACCCTTCTACCCCAGACAGTTCACCCATGTGTGTCGGATGCCACGCCCTTTTTGCTAAATTGCGCACTATTTTTGGGCTCTTGTAATTTTGTAGTCAAGTCCCAAAGAATATGCACAGCACTCATGAGAGCTAAACTGATGTAGCCTAGCGGGTATAGAATACCCATAATGCACTGTGACTATGACACATGGCCTATATAGGGAGTGAAGTGGGCTGTGGTTTGAGACACATCCGTCACCGATGTGTGGTAAACTACCTGTGATGGTGTTTATGTGGCCTATATAGTGAATAATGATCACGCTTTGGGACATGCCCACGGTGGACTATATTAACGCTGAGTGGTTATAGATGGTGTTTATTTGACCTTTATCGTGAATCGGGTGGATGGAAGGTAGTGTTTCTGCGGTTATGAGGTTTGGACACATCCATAGCGGACTGATGGTGGTGAGGCGGTTGTGATGGCATTAGTATAGCCCGTATAGTAAATATAGTTTGTGGTTTGGAACACAGCCACATTAGATGGATGATTGGAGGACATTTGTAATGATGGTTACGTGACCTGTATAGGCAATTAGGGTGTGTGGTTTGGGACACGTCCACAGTATACTGATGATGTGGGACACGTCCACGGTAGACCGACGATGCTTCGGAACACATCCACAGTGGACTGCTTATGATTTGGGACACAGCCACAGTGGACTGATGATGGTTTGAGTCACATGATGATTGTGGACTGATGATGATTTGGGACACAACCACAGTGGACTGATGATGGTTTGGGACATGTCCACAGTGGACTGATGATGATTTGGGACACGTCCACAGTGGAGTGCTTATGATTTGGGATGATGGTTTGGGACATGTCCACAGTGGACTGATGATGATTTGGGACACGTCCACAGTGGAGTGCTTATGATTTGGGATGATGGTTTGGGACACGTCCACAGTGGACGGATGATGGTTTGGGACACGTCCACAGTGGACGGATGATGGTTTGGGACACGTCCACAGTGGACGGATGATGGTTTGGGACATGTCCACAGTGGACTGATGATGATTTGGGACACGTCCACAGTGGAGTGCTTATGATTTGGGATGATGATTTGGGACATGTCCACAGTGGACTGATGATGATTTGGGACACGTCCACAGTGGAGTGCTTATGATTTGGGATGATGGTTTGGGACACGTCCACAGTGGACGGATGATGGTTTGGGACACGTCCACAGTGTACGGATGATGGTTTAGGACACGTCCACAGTGGATGGGATGTGGTGAGAAGTTTGTGATGTTATTAATGAGACTCGTACGATTTTATTCCAGTTTGTGGTTTGGGACACAGCCACCGTGGCCTGCTGATGTGGGACAGTTGTGATGGCATTTATGTGGCCTATATAGGGAATAGGAGATGTAGTTTGGGACATGTCCACCGTGAGACGATGATGAATCGTGATGAATGTGTATAGCGGGGATGGCGGGTTTGTCAGGTTTAGGGCACATCCACATTGGCTGAGAAGCGATGAGGGGAAGACGCTAGGTGTCCCATGCATTGAATAGACAGTGTGGTTTAGGACATGCCCATGTCGGATGGCTGATGAGTTGTGGGCGTTTGTGCCATGTCCAGTGTGACGAGTGTGTGTGTGTGTGTGTGTGTGTGTGTGTGGCCTACTTAGTGAATTTGGTGTGTAATGGGATAGGGAGTAGGGCACTATCACATGCTTTTCACACGCATTCCTTCATCAGGCGTGTAGTTTTGGACACGTCCACAGTGTCCGATGGTGTCTGTGTGACAGATCTGTGAATATATCACTGTGCCCTACGGAGTAGGGAGTAGGCCATGTTGAACACATCACACACACACACACACCTTGGTCTTTTTTCTAAATGGAGTGTAATCTGAGCGCGTCGTCCCTCTCGCCCTTGTGTTTCTTTGACTCTGGTCTCCTCAGGCCGAGTGGAGGAGCGGCGCCCGACTCGGCCCAGTAGATGGGGCTCAAGAGCCACTCACCGGCAGGAACGAGTGCCCTTCTCCGAGCGATTCTGATTCTCGAGCGCAGCCCCGATGTGTGCAATTAGACTGCTAATGATAAGCTGTACTTTGGCTGACATTTTGCATATAAATTACACATTTGCGTGAAATAGCTTCTTATATTGTTAATAGATGGAATACGAATTGTGTTAAGTCCTTCAGACGGAGAGAGAGAGAGAGGGAAACCGGGCAGAGAATTAAACACAGACATTAAACATCTCTCCAGCGTTTCATGTGAGAATGAGTTCATATTTGTGTGTGTGTGTGTGTGTGTGTGTGTGTGTGTGTGTTACATCTTGTACTCTGCTACTTTTTAAGATTGTGTGATGTATAGAAGAGGCTTCAGAGATATTGTCTGATCTCTCTCTCTCTCTCTCTCTCTCTCTCTCTCTCTCGTTCACAGGCCGCTGCGTCCGGAGCCCCGGAGCATGGAAAACCGCTTACGTAAGTGCAGCTTTCGATCCACCGTCTGCAAATCAACAGCTTTTGTTAAAGGTCGTTCATTACTATTAGCTAATTGCCGTTCGAATCAAACGCTAATTTCGAGCAGCAACAATTCAGCGTTATCTAATCACCGCTCGCATTATTTAACGATTATTACAGGGCGAGTCTGTTCGTCTCGGCTCTAAACCGACGCGTCGGAGTAAAATCGTTTATACGCCGTCGGGGTCTCTCCTTTACTCCGCGTCCACGCGGCGTTATTACCCAGACGAACGTGTTATTCGGTGCGATAGGAATCTCGGGCTGTCAAAACAGGTTCTGTAGGATATCGGCAACCTGTCTCCATGTCTCTGTCTTTCCCACACACGCACGCACGCACGCACGCACACGCGCACCGTGAGCCGGGAGTCGTGTCTTTATACGAGGTGTTTCAGACCCACCTCCGTCCTGCCTCTCGTCCCGCTTGCCCGCTCGCCCACACACACACACACACACACACACATTGACTGATGACCTTTCACTGACAACAACCCTGTTCTATCCCAGCATGCACTGGGCTTTCTGACTCCTCTTCATCCGCAGTATCGACAAAGCAAACTGAAGGTTTATAGCTCAATCCAGAAGTTTGACAATATGTCAAAAAAAAAAAAACCCTGAAACTTGACAACGCAAGCACGGTACACACATTGAAGCATGATGATAAGTTGCACAATGCAGACACACACACACACACACACACACACACACACACACACACACACGAGCCAGCAAACAAAACCTCGAAACCTTGAATACTTGCACAATGTGGACAAAATAAATAAATAACCCCCCGAAAAATAAAACCTGGCAACCTGATAATAGTTACATTGACACTACACTCACACACACACACACACACACACACACACACACAAACACACACAAAGAAATCTTGACAATGGTTGCCAAAATATAGTTGCTACAAGCATTAGGGGAGAATAAACAATTAAAACTACTCTAAAACCTCGTAAAAAAAACAAGCAAATAGATTTTCCTGCTGTTTAAAATAATAATAATAATAATTAATTCTTTGTTGTTTTTTTTTTGTTGTTGTTTTTTTGTTGTTGTTTTTTTTAGGATTTATCGTAGTACTGATGTTTACTTCTGACGGTCATATCCCCCGACCCGGCGTCACGTTCTTCAGTACGTCGTGGCAGGGCTTCGCACCTTCTCGTTTTTCGGAACAGAACAGATTGATATTAAATGCCGTAAATCACACTACGCTCCTCTTTTTATTTTAATTTAAAGAATCGCTCTCTTTTAAAGAAAGACAGGAAGGAAGAAAGACAGGAAGGAAGAAAGAAGGACAGAAAGGAAGTAGGCCACGGTGTGGTGTTAAATTAGATTTTAAGGGACACCACACCTGGGAATAAGAGAGTTATTAGATATTGAGTGAGGTTATTATCCGTATCTGTATCTTTAGCGTCGAGCGATAACGTTTTCCTGACACCAAGCGTTATAACACACTCCTGCAGGGAGCATCACAACACACGGGTATTACAATAGAATAGAATATATTATAATATCAGCGCTACACTCTCCGTCTCACTGTCTCGCTGTGTCTCTCGCTCTCTCTCGCTCTCTCTCGCTCTCCTTTGTGAGGACTCGTAGCGTCCCGCTTTCTCTCCATCCCTTCCTTCCCTCCCTCCCTCCGTCTCTCCCTCTCTCGTTCTCTCCGGGTTCGGACGGTGAATCCGCACCACGCTGCTTCACCCCAGTTCGCCCATGTCGGTGTCCTGCACTTTACCCATAAGCCCTTGCTCCGACTCGAGCAGGGATGAATGCTGAGTATTATACTGCATAAACACGAGGACTCCTTGATCGAGGCGGGGTTGTGTATTGTGTGTGTGCGAGTGTATTGTTGAGGTAAGAATAAGAAAGTGTATCCCAGGGTGATGGGATAAAAATCAGACCAATACAGTGAGCCTTCTTCTTTTTTCTTTTTTTTTTTTTTTTTTTCCTTTCTTTTTGTGTGTGTGTGTGTGTGTGTGTGTGTGTGTGTGTGTGTGTGTATGCAGTGTCATTTCGATATCCTGTACTTATCACAAAATAAAATCGCACACGATCCGGCGAGCATCAGGAGGAAGAATTCCTCCGGATTAGGATTTCTTTTTATTCACGTCTTCATGAACCTTTTATTTAATTATATATTTGAAGAAAGGAAAAAAAAAAAAAAGCGTGATGGATTTTTCTTTTCTTTCTTTTACTTCTTTCTTTATTAAACTTTTTTTTTTTTTTTTTTTTCCCACCCCTCATGACGTTCTCTCACAAAATGGCCGACACACGGGTTGTGGAGAAGCACATCAGGTACGTACTCCGTAGAGTAGGCCAGAATCTAGTAAACTAGTCAATGAACACTATAACAACACGAGACACGCTTTTATTTATTATTTTTTATCTTTTATTATTTTATAATTAACAGTGCTGTTTTTTTTTTTTGTTTTTTTTAATGAGAAGCAGAATAAGACACAGCTGTTAATTCATACGCAGGCATCGTGGCCCAAAGCGAAACGGTTTTATAGTTGTAAAAATAAATAAATTGCACAATGTGGTTTGTGTGAATCGTAACACACGGAGCCTAATTTATATATCGGGGGTTATCCGAGCGGTTCACGTGTCGTAAACGAGCGCTTATTGCCGTTTTTTTTTTTTTCTTTCCTCCCGTAATAAATTGTTTAATGGACGCGAGCTGCAGGAGTCGATGGATTCCTTCCTGAGACTTGTGGGCAGAATTTTAATTTAATTGGAGTGTATTTGTAATTTGGGAAATTACAGCGTAGATGACATGCAAGCAATTTCTTTCGTTCGTTCCGTCTTTCTGTCTTTCTTTCTTTCTTTCTCTCCGTACGTCTCCTCGACCACAGAGAAGCGACGCGGC
This sequence comes from Ictalurus furcatus, assembly GCF_023375685.1. Taxonomy (NCBI): domain Eukaryota; kingdom Metazoa; phylum Chordata; class Actinopteri; order Siluriformes; family Ictaluridae; genus Ictalurus; species Ictalurus furcatus. The sequence goes on from NC_071257.1 coordinate 34,911,681, forward strand.
GAGACGTCCGTTCCGTTCAGCGTCTCGTAACGCTCAGGGGCGCTATCCGTGTTACTTTTATTGCGGCCGGATGATATTTATAGCTTTGCTGCACGGGGCCTGATTAAAAAAAAAAAAAAAGAAAAAAAAAGAAAAGAAATGAAAAAGCAATTACTATTAAATCCTTTTAGAGAACTTTTATCAATTAGTTGCTCCGTTCGAGAGCGTCCGAATAAGGTAAGTTAGAAGAACGTGACCGTAAGCCGTCGTATTAATTGCCCGGGCGTTATTATTGTGAATCGTAAGTGGACGTAAAGGTTGAGTGAGTGTTGTGTGTGTGTGTGTGTGTGTGTGTGTGTGCTTTTTTTTTTTTTTTAATTAAAACGGATTTGCTGAGATCGAGGTAGCGTACCGTACGTTGTTCGGGGGTCGCTTATCGAACAGCGCAGGCCTTCGTGTAAGCGATGACGTAGACGGCGGCGGAGGGTTAAAACGATCACGCTTCAAACGGTCGGTTTAAACGAAACATCACTCGCGCAGGATAATCGCCGATCTGATTTTATTATTGAGCGAGGTGTAGAAAAAACCACTCATTTGTATTCTAGGACGGTTTCCGGCGCACGGACGTGGGTCCGCTTTGGTTAGGACTACGACCGTGACGTATAAACGATAGTGATTCACGCGGACGCGACAGGGTTTTGGTTTCTTTGACGCTCTGACAGCTCGGCTCACCATGCGTCGTTTTTGTTTTTTGTTTTTTTTCCTCCCTTTAATGTTGACGGTTTTTATCTTTTCACGCGCGACGTAAAAAGTTTCCTGCTTCGACTCGTCCTTCTCTAACAGTAAGCGAAGGCCCGAGTTTAACGGTGAAGTCGATGCAGGCTCCGCCACGCGCTGGAGGGCTCTCCGGCGAGGGTTCTCCGAGCGATGCGGTGTCACATTTTCGGTGCATTCGTTTATCTCGGTGCGACTGGACCTCGGACACGCTTCTCGTCTAGATTTTTTGTCCTCTTAATCCGTAAAATCTACTAAAAAAAAATCCGTAAGATCTGCTAGCTAGCTTAGCTAGTTTCTAAAGCGCACACAGCGCGCTCGCTAGACTCCACCTTTACGTCTCGTCGCCGAAAGCATATCGAATTTTTTCGTGTTGTTTTGGTTTGTTTGTAAATATGGCTCGCTTTGCGTTGTATCAGAACTCTTCTGTTTCTTTAGGTCTTATTACAGAGGTCTGTGCACCGATGCGGAATTATTTAAAGAGAGAATTGACGTCAAACTGTCGTTTGTTTCTCTTATTATTATTATTATTATTATTATTATTAATTATCTCACGCCTACTAGCATTATTAGCAATACTGATCTGATCAATCTAATCCATACAGTCTGTGGCTGGTAAATACACACTCTTCAACTGTGTGTGTGTGTGTGTGTGTGTGTGTGTTTACGCCTATCTCCGTGTTTCGCATGATCTGTTTCTCTCGTCGTGTGCTTCCCCTGCTTGTAAAGTGTCGTGTTTTTATATTTATTTATTTATTTGTTTATTTATTTAGCCGTCATTGCTGTAAGTCTCCTCTCGCCTCTGCGCTCTCCTGCTCTCCGGCATAAAAGAGGACTTGAATAGCAGCGTGTTCAAAGATGCTGCGCTGGTTGATCTGCTCAGAGTTGTTCCGTGTGCGTGTGTGTGTGTGTGTGTGTGAGAGAGAGAGAGAGAGAGAGAGAGAGAGAGAGAGAGAGAGAGAGAGAGGAGGAGAGAGAGGAGGAGAGAGAGGAGGAGAGGGCCTTTAACCATCTGTTTGTCTGTCTCTCAGAGATAAGGCCGTTTGGAGTGATAATACACCTGCAGTGTGTATTAAGGACACGCAAGCTCAGCTATTGGTGACTGAATATTTACTCCTGACTGTGTAATGCACAGTGCGAGAGCAATGCGTCTGATAGAGACAGATATAGAGAGAGAGAGAGAGAGAGAGAGAGAGAGAGAGAGAGGAAGCTCAATCTCCCCCGAGTCCACACCTTGTTCTGCACTCCCACAGCGACTCTGTTCTTTAATGATACCCCTTCAAGTGGTTAAAGACGTTCTACGGCACCCCTAACGCACGCGACGGATGCTTTTTAGGGCTCAGCTGTATTCCACTCCACGTGATTCGAAAGAGGAAGACGGGAAACATCGCCCCTAGCCCCTGTAGGAACGGCTAACGGCGGGCTAACTAGCTACACCGGGACGCCGCTGTCTTTGTTAGCGCTGCGAAATGACACGTTTGTCTCGACACAGCTTCCCAGTCATAGTTTCGATCGGGGACGCTTAAAGCTACACGGATCCCCCACCCCTCCCCCACACCGAAGCGCAACCAAACTCTGCGATTCTCTTTCAAGTCGGAGTTAGACAGGCCGCATCTGAGCGGCGCGACGTGATCTCGCGCGGCGATCGCAGCGCAGCCGGAGAGCTCAGCGCGGTCCGATAATCACCGCCGCTCTTCTCTCTTGCATCGCTTGCATCACCACCTCCCCACCAAGACATGATTCAAGATGGCTGCAATCCGCCGCTCTCCCACTGTTCCCGGCGACACGCTCCGCTCGTTCGGCCTGTCCGAGACGCGGCGGAACACGAGCGCGTAATCGTAATGGGTCTCGTAGGCGCGTGGTCCGTCAGCCCGTCGCGGTAGATAGCGCGAGAAAGATCCGCCTCCAGAACAAAGGCCGGGTTAAAAAAAAAAAAAAAAGAACGCGGACGAGACGAGATTAGAGTTTAGAGACTCGCATCGATTACAAAGACGGCGTTTAGATCTGCGTATCTGTCAGCCACTCTGGTGCGGCTAATCCGTCCGCGTCAGGACGGACCCGCCGGGAGACGCTTCTGTAGTCTTCACGAGTCTTTATATAGCAGGCTGATATTTTACGAGCGCCCCCATGAACCCGAGAAAGGCCATGAAAGAGTTAACTCGCCGTCACCGAAGGCCCCGCTCCGCAGCCGAGCGCAGTGCAGGGTGCAGTCGGAATCACACACCGCTCCGTAACACGATTTTAAGGTAAATGGGATTTGTTGACCAGTGAACTTAAGGTCATCCCAGTTTGATTAAAAGCTTGTGTATTGTAGTAGTGAAAGAGGAAGCTCATTTCACCCTCACCTCTCTCTTCCACCGGTTAAGCACACTTACAGAGCCGGTGTCTGAAGCACCGCTTCGCAAACGTTTATATCAGAGTGTGTGTGTGTGTGTGTGTGTGTGTGTGCGGGAGTGTATGTCCAATTTAGAAGAAGAAGGGGGAAAAAAAGATGGACTCTCTCTCTCTCTCAAACACACACACACACACACACACACACGGCGCAATGTCGTTCACTTTCAGATTATTGACTTTGCCTTTTTTGCCTGCAAGCGTGTTAAAATCCCAACCTGAGCGCGATGTTGATTAACCACATTTGCCCCATAAAGGTATAATTACTCATATCCTTAATCTCTCCATGATCTCATAATTACAATATCATGTACCCATTTCTCCGGCTAATATGTCAGGGGGACTCGGCTAAAATAGATTAGGTTAATTATTTTGCCCAACTCTCCTCAAAGCAGGCTAGTTTTCTTTTTTCTTTTTTTTTTTTTTTTAAGCGATAACCATCTCTTTTGATACGCTTTCCCATTACGCAGACTCCTGGCCTTGTTCTGTCGCAGCTCGTTTCCGCGCGTTTTACAATCATCTCCTCGGATATGTTAATACCGAGGGTTTTTTTTTCCTCTTCTTGTTTTTAACGAAGAGACGGCCTCGCAGGACAGGACCGCCGTTCCGGGGGATCGTTTTTGCCGTAACGGTCAACACGCGAGTCTGATTGGGATGAACGCGGAGGAGGACGGAGCTCTGGGCCTGGACGAGCCCACACTCGTCTTCTCCTCTGTCTTGTCTTTATATGGAATGTAATTACAGAAGAAATGACTGTGAAGTGCGTGCGTGTGTGTGTGTGTGCGTGTGTGTGTGTGTGTGCGTACTCATTTCTTCCTGATAAGCACTATTTTGGCTTTCCCCCCCCCCCCCTCCCCCCCCGGTGGGATTTGTCTTTGGACAAAACTCGATCACGGAGTAGAAAATAATAGGAAAGAAACAACAACCCGTCTTCCGCGGTCGCGGAAACGACCGTTTTCTTATTTCGGTGTGAGAAAAAGAATAAATCAGCGGTACGCTGTAGTTCTCAGGATACAAGCACGTGCCACTGGGGCGGTTCTCTCAAGAGGGGTGGTTTATATCTTTTACGAGAGAACCTAGAGGATTTAGTACCTTTTAAAAGTGCTTTTCTCTTGTTGTTTTTACGTTACATAATTGGGCCTCGAGGACCCCCCGCCGCATCTTCTGAAGGCACATTTACATTTACACGTACCTCGGAGAACCGAAACGTACCTGCGCGGTACCTTGTGTTCTAAGTGCCGATGGTTTTTCATAATGATATACGGCACACGAGGGACATTACGGGACATTATCTATCAGCTAAAGTTTCCGCGTTGTTTATGGGCATTAATTAGCGGCCGTGGTAAAGATGCGTTCGATCTAAAAGTTTTAAATCATCTCATTCAGTTCCCCGGCGCCTGGAACAAGCAGATTTTATTATCATTTTTCTTTTCCTATTGCCTTTTTTGTTGTTTTTTTTTTTTTTTTAAAAAAAAAAAAAGAAGAAGAAGAAAAGAAGCGTATGTAGCGATATTATAAATGCATTGTGCTTGACGATGCACCTCGAAAAGTGTTTACTAGGTGGATTCGTTAACGCTCGTGGATAAGGGACGATCTTCGAAAAGCAAAGACGCAGAAGAAGACCCGGAGATATTTATATTTATTTATTTATTTATTTATTTTTCCCCCCCGATGGGAGGAGAGAACATCTCATCTTTTAGCTGAGACTCTGACCTGCTTGAAAACTTTATCAGGAGATCGTAAAGACTTGCATCGTCCCTTCTGCCGGATTTCATACACTTTCTCCTCCTCCCCAGTCTGCGTTAATACACCTAACCAGCTAACTAGCCTATCATGAGATGCACCGAGGTATAAATGCGTAAAGGCAAAATTTCACGCTCCGATGGTTCAAAAACATCCGCCATTATATCCTGTCAATCAGAAGAGGGCGGGAAAACGCGCCGATTTCGTGCCGTGTGTAATCTCTGTGATCTCCGCGCTGATAAGATTTGACACCGGACGCCGCGGCGGTGAAGCGCGAGTTTCGGCGTCGGGTCGGATATTTTTTTGCGGCGCTTCCGGAGCGGAATTAAAGCGCCGGTACGCCGCTGAAAGATTTAAATGAACACGAGTGGACAAAACAGTATATATTGCACAGAAAAATATATTTGTAGAGGCGTATATTTCATATCCAGTTAATGTTAATGGATAGAAAAGTGTATATTATATACGACCAGTTTGATGTTCAGAGGTGGAGTAGAAATGCTTGTGTTTGTGGAGAGCGAACGTGAGACTAACAGGAGGGTTTTTTTAGAATTCAGTCGATGTTAATATGAATGAATAACATTCGATAAGTTAATAATCTTGCTTTAATCTTCAGAATGTAGTTCATGTTAATTAGAGGGATGTGTTTTGTGTTGATGAGACCAGTTACTGTCAAACAACGTGTTGAAACGGAGAGAGTAAAGTTTTCATTTGCATTCCTTTCAGAATTGCGCAGTTAATTATTATTCATTTAAAAGAAGGGATAAAAGGCAGAGGTATCGGTATCGGTTATCGGTATCGGCCGATATCGCTCTGAACAATCGCTTATCGTATCGGCCGAGAGATTTAGTATCGGTGCGTCTGTAGTTTGAAGGTTTTTCATTTGTGGTCTAGTCTGGGAGCTTAAAATAAATATATATATATATATACATATATAGACACAGTCGCAATCAGAATTTTCCAGCCCTCATTGCAAATCAGGCTTGCACTCATTACAAGTCCAATTTGAATTTCAGTTGAATTTGGGGAGACCACTCGAAGCGTTCGTCGTGTTGAACCGCATCAACTGCTTTTGTTTGATGTGTTTGTTGCAAACAGCTGAAAGTCTGGACGTTTTGATAATAAATATATATATATATATATTGCAACGGGGGGGTTTGATCGCACCTGTATCACTCCTAGATCTTGGACTCGGAGTAAGCAACTTTACGTGATGTCGGACGTGAGCGGACGTTACCGTCGAGCTCGTTGATGGACGGCACGGTCGAGAGCCAGCTATGCTAAGATATGGATTTAAGAGGATGCTGACATCGCCTGCTGTAAAAGGGTCTGGACTGTTCGGCGCTCTCTCTCGTGGGGGGGGGGGGGGGCTCGTGAGAAGCTGCTAGCGTGTCCCTCTCTGCCCTCTGCTGCAATTTGTCATCGGTGCTGACAGGCTTTAAGATTTTTATTTTATTTATTTATTTATTTTTTTGAAAACGGCGGGCGTGTAACCCGACAGCTCATCGTTTCGGCCCTTCTTGCTCACGTTAATGTTAACCGATAGAATCTCATCCGAAAAGATCCTGAATGTGCACTCGAAACCAGGCAGGAAACTACATCAGAGACCTCTCGGAAAGGTCGAGAGGTTTCAGCAGCTCGTCTTTTTTTTTTCTCTTTTCTCTCTTTCTTTTCCCGTTTCTTTCTTCAGTGACTTTTCATTCGCGGATGTTCGTGAAAGGGTCGGATTTCCTTTACGACACGCGGAGTAGTATAATGCAGAGACGTTCAAAAGCGTATCGATCCTATCGATCGACTCCGAGTCGGTTATGTCAAGGCGATGCCGGGTACGTCATGTTCAGCAGAAAGAAGAGAGAGAGAGAAAAAAAGAAGGAGCATAGTGAGCTTCATCAGCACGCCGGAATGGAAAACACGGGGTTTCAGCACTCAGCCGATCAGATTAGTACCGCTTTATTTTCAAAACCTGCGCCGGGTTTGGAATATTATTAATACTGTATTAAAGTACTGTTATTATTATGTTTAAATAACACACCAAGAGCATGTAAGATCATCGCTGCGACAGAATGTAAACGCGGAAGTCAGGGAACATCAGAAAAACGTTTGCGTGTCGTTGTTTTTTTGTTTTCTCTCAGTCGCTGGACTGCTTGTGTAAGAACTTAAAGGCTAGTCCTTTCAAAAGAGGCGATGTTTGTGAGACTACGCTCGGGGAAAAGCAAACGAATCTCCCAGTCGATCAAACATCTGAAGACTCTCTCGGCCAATCCCGCCACCGCCTCGAGCAGTTCCACCCACGTGCTAGGACGCGCTTTGCCAACTTTGTCCACTTCCGAGGACACGTGGCCAATCTCGTCCACTTCCCAGCGCACTTCTCAGGACACTCGAGCGATCCCGGTCGTTTCCGAGGACACGTTTGTCCAAACCCTCCGACTCCAGAGGACACTCGGATCAATCCCACGAATGTTTCATCTGTTTACTTCAGAAGACACTCTCGACTAGTTATTTTTGCGTGTACCCGTCAGTGATTATTTTCTAAGTTGGTCCTCTTTGCCAAAATTGAAACGGGTTAGTCGTTTAAACTGAGAGATGACGCTCTGATTTACTGAAGATTAATGAGTCACACACGCGCAAGAAATCCACTGTGTCCAATGTAAACGCTCCTATGTAAATGGACATGGACTTCCACTGTCCACGCTTCATATCTGACCGCACACTTCCTCTCACATGCGAGTACACATCTCCCACTCGCGCGTCCAGGGGTGTCCCTGTTGTACGTACACGATATATCCAAAAGTCCGTGGACGCCCGACCGTCACGCCCATATGTCCTCGTTGAACATCCCGTTCCAGATTCTGGTTCCAGATTCTGGTTCCAGGTTCCGTTCCAGATTTAGCGCTCTTTGCCCTATTAATAACCTCCAGGGTCACAGCTAGGAGCTCGCGGCGGCTCTCAAATCGCTCCAATATCACGTTGTGTTTTGTACACGTGAAATATCGGAAATCCCTAACCTTTCCTCATAACGGTTCCCCGGATTCTCTCCGGCGTTCCCCCTTATACGTCTCATCTCACTCCAGAGCGACAGACGAACAAGTTCTCCAAAGCCACAACCGTCCACTAGCGCTAATCTGACCTTTTCCAAAATGATAGAAGCCTTATTAAACAAATGGGATGAGTGTGTGTGTGTGTGTGTGTGTGTGAGAGAGAGGGAGAGAGAGAGAGAGTTGGCTAATGAGATTTGCGTCCCTAAGCTGGAGTCTTTTCTTCTCAAAGGCTAAATCATAGGCTCAGTCAGTCTTGTATTAACCCTCATTTTAAATCACTCACGGGTGAGCAGAGGTCCAGATCTCCGCTAATACACACTAACCAGGCCCTCTGTCACGCTTTAGGCCTCAATTTACTTTAGTTAAAAGGAATGTATGACACCGAGATGATTTTTTATTTTTTTTAAATCCAATTCGCCGTTAGCACCGAGGCTTAAACAAGGTCAGGAATTTGCAGTTCTCTTATTTGGAGGTTTAAGCAGCTTGAACCTGGCATTTCTGGTTTCCGTTAGTATTTTTGGGGGATTCTGATTCCTTTCATGCTCACTGCTTCGCATGTTTTCGTTTTTTGTTTTTGTTCATTTTTCCTGTCCGGAGTTAAAAAGCCGACAGGCCCACGTATCGATTTTTCTCCCAGCGTCCCTGTCTTTTCACTCTTTTACAAGCCGTGCGCTGAGAATCTCTCTCGTTCTCTCTCTCTCTTTCTCTCTCTCTCTCTCTCTCTCGCTCTCTCTGCAGAATATGGCAAAAAAAAAAAAAAAGCGTTTTGGGGTTAACGTTAACGGGGCCTAAAATCCGCCTCTGCACAGAGAGCGCTGTAGAGCAAGGCCAAGCGCGATAGACACGTGAAAGGGCACCCGATCGCGGCGCAGCTCCCGAATCGGAAATCGATACGGCAGCGAAAGCATTGGCTTGGCTGGTAAAAAGAGGTTAAATGGGAGTGCACTACAGAGGAGCCAATTCCCCCGTCGTGACCTCTGGGTGATGTCATTACTTATGTACACAAAAGGGCTGGAATTAATGGAAGATCAGTCGCTCTGTCTGCCTACGCCGCCTTTCTACACACACTGCTTATTGCTCCATGTTTTTACTGCTTCCTCCAGTGGGAATGCTGTGACGGTGTGTGTGTGTGTGTCAGTTATTTATATAACGCTCACACACACACACACACACACACACACACACGCAAGCACTTAGAAAGCGGACGGCGATACGGAACAAATAAAACACTTCAGGATGTGATGTTAAAAGGAAATAACCAATGACGCGCTCAGTTATTTTCCTATAACTGTGTTTTCTTCCTCACACACCACAGCAATTCCTTATTTCTGAAAGAACGGCACGGCGTGCTTTTTATCCGTTTCTAGTTACGTCTAACGTTCCTGTTCTCACTTACGTTAAAGCAGCTATAAACAGTCGTTCGCTCTCTTGAAACGAATAAGACGGACGCGAAGGAGCACAAACTCGTCGGGAAATGTAGTTACAGCTTCACTCCTGAGTGACACCGGAGACATCATTATTATTATTATTATTATTATTATTATTATTATTATTATTATTCAGTCACTGCGAACGAGCGGTTTCTATAGAAACGATGACGTATCGGAGCGAGCGCATTAATATAAACCTGCGCCACTGTCAGAGCTGCCGTTCTAGAGAATTAATCAACACGTCCCGACCAATCAGAATCCAGAATTCAACGGCGCAGCGACATGTAAGGGGAAGATATCATATATTGGGATATTTCAGGTTTTCAGACCTACTTACGCTTTGCATTGTGCATCACAGTAGTTTGTCTCGCTGACAAACTGCAGAGAAAACGTTTATTTATTAATTTATTACAGACAAAAACATTTAACAAAGGAAATGAAATGAAAACAGTTTGCAGAGATCAATATATTTTTAAAAATGGCTTCTTATAGCCTGTGGGGGCGGGGGATGGGCTACGAAGCTACTCCCTCGAGCGCTGGAGAAGTGACATGGTGTTAATATGTTCTGGTATTTTATCACCACGAACCCGTACGATATATAACGATCGTATAACATTACACAACGTACGACTGCACTCGTTAAGCCGTCGTATCGGTATATTTATATATTTATATTCCCTGTATGAGCAGGAAATGTTCCATCTAACTCCAGAAACACATTTTTATAAACAAAAGATATATTTCATCAGATCGAATTTTGCGCGAGATATGTTTACGTCCAGGTTCCTCTTAACTAGCGCTAATTATCGCTGATTAACGCACGTAGCGTTAATAATCCAGAAACCATGACACTACGGTCAGATCACACTCGTATTAATGAATCCGGTCCTTCTGCACCGACCGTTTGCTCAGTCCGTGGCTAAAAATAAATCCTCGTCAATTAGCAAATCATTAAATGCCTGAACTCTGCTCTCCAGGTGGAAATACTGGAAGTTTGTGAATATTTTTTTACCCCCCCCCCCCAGTTAACAAGCACAAACGTGTTCAAGCATGTTAAAAGGACGTGTTGTTTGTGTCATTCGTTATGGGTCTAATTCGACGTCATTTTAAAAAATAATAACCATTTTTGAAAGTACTACTAATACATGTGTTATGTTGTGCTAATGATGGTGTTTTAACGAAACACGGCGCTCTCCGTTTGTCCACGTTAATTAGCGTGTGTGTGTGTGTGTGTTTTTTTAATGTTAGCGGTGTGCATGGCTCGAAGCACGACTCGAAGGTCGCTCGCCGAGGCCCCGGCGTCCGAAGCGCTTAGTCGTAAGGGAAAACGGAGAGAGAGGAAAGACGGAGAGCAGGCGGATCAGTCACCGGGAGTTTTTGGCAAGAGCGATCGATAAAGGAACGAGCCGAGTCGAGCGTGTTTTATACACGGAAGCGTATTAGTTAGATGGATGGAGTCTTCCGTCTCGGACGTTCCCCATTTGTTACACGGAGCACGTCAATTACGACATATTTTTATTATCCACTGTGGTATTAAAGATGATGAACAGTGTGCACTTTAGGTAGGAAGAAAGAGAGAAAAAAGACAGGATGGACGGGTAGATGGATGGAAGGACGAGTCGGTGAACGATCCGGAGTTCTGATACGAGCCGAAGAGGATAAACACTTGTCTGAACTGACGGACCTCGCCTCGCCTCGCCTCGCCTCGCCTCGCCTCATCCGCCGCACGCATCAGATGAGCTTTTTGTTCGTTATGTCAGGTACATCTCTGAGGCAGTGCTACGTTTTGTCAATTAGTACGAGAATAATTTATTTTTATTTCATTTTTATTTATTTATTTATTTATTTATTTCTTTTCATTCCGTCCCCCACCCCCCACCTCAGATGTCGTCCACAAGGGAAATGTGCCGCTCTAAGGAGTGTATCCAGTACATTAATGCGAAAACTTAATTAAGAGAACAGTAGAAAGCCATTATAGGTACACTGGAATTAGCCAGTCAATCTCCACATCTAAATTGAATTTTTTAGCTGGCAATAGTTCCCATTGAGTCTCATCTGGAGATCCAACCATGACCTCCTGGGTTCAATTTAGGATGTGGTGAACACACATAAAGATGTACACATATATTAGCACGATAGAGAAGTCAATTAAGAAACTGCTTGTGGAATCCAATTAAAAGTCTTCAGACAATTCCAGCCCCTCACCTAGCCACCCACCTCCCCTACCTCATTGTAATGAAGACAAGGCAAAAGAAGAACCACCAGGGGCTTTAAATGGGCTTTCTGAAGAGTTGTTTTTCTTTTTTATTGTCTTAAGAGCTGAAAACAAGTATTATTGACTTTCGATCTAAATGAAAAGTCCCCCCACCACCACCACCTCCACCACCACCGCCACCGCCACCGCCACCGCTCCGCACCTTTCTTTCTTTTTTTCTTTTTCTTTCCTTTTTTTTTTTTTTTCTTTTTTTTTTTTTTTTTTCAGAAGGCCATCAAGAAATTGGTCTGGAAGAAAAAGCGAAGAGAGAAAATAATATGGTTTGCTATTAGATTAAGCTTGGTAATGAACAACCTAATGGACATCTTGTTAAATCTTATTGTTCTCTATTATTGCGGTCACTGGAGACGAACGAAATCCCCCCCCCCTCCCTCCCCTCCCCACACCGATTCAATTTCCAAAAGCGTCGCAATCTCTTCCCCGGCCACGTCCGGTGGATTGTAATTACTCCTGGCCTTGGCAGATGCACACGTCGTCAGAGCGCGGCGCGTACGGACTCCTCGCGCCCGGCTCTCCTCAGACGTCCTCGGTGCCGTTATTACAATCGATCAGCGGCAGAACCCACTTAATTAGACGAGGCCGTCGAGGTATCGGCTTAATTTGAGCAGCAGGTAATCCGCGCCGACAGAGTGAGACGTCGCCGCGTCTCTCCGAACGCAGGTGCCTTAATAAGTCTAATGGGCCGCAGTATTCGTCTTTAGCTGCGCATACATAATGAGTCTCCGCCGAAGGTGCTTTCCCACCCGCTAGTCACATCACACACACACACACACACACACACACACGGCAACGTTGTTTCTCCTCTGAGAGAAGCCGAATGTAATGAAGACCTGATTAAGTTTATTTGACTCCATCGTCCCTGCACGGCCTTTGCCCAGGCGAGATGGCCGACATACGTGCCGCTTATTTAATTGGCCCGTACGAAGCGGGCGGAACGATATTAAAGTCGGTCAGGAAGTCAGAAGGTGAAGGAGTTTAAATACAGCACACGTTGATCTTGCCCTCCGTCCTCCGCTTTAGCGCCGTTTGCGGATTGTTCCAGGGCCGCCCCGTGTCGGTTCTGATGTGGTCCGTTCTTTGTTTGATGTAGTTCTTTCTTAAAACGTACTGCGACAGAGATAACGACGTGACATTATTTGAACTCTGAAAGGAAAGTCAAGCGCGTAAAAATACCACTTCTTATTCTTATTACCGTGCAGTAGGAGCACCGAATGAAATCTCTGGCTTTTGAGCAGAATCGTGAGCGGATGCTCCGGTGCGTTCTCCTCACGTACCGTACGTTCATTTTCCTCCGGAAACGCGCTCGTTTATCCATCCTCTGTCAGAGCGTCGTCCCGGGCAGGGTCACCGTGGACCCGGAGCGCCGACGGCGAGCGAGGCGGGAATACACCCCGGACGATAATCTCCGGGTTCTATCGGACGTCGAACGATCCTATACGGTGGACGAACGGTACGCGGGATCCGTCGGAGAGGTCCGTTTAGACGTTTAGATCAGAAACGTTACGACACGCCGGTAGTACCCGAACTAAACAGGCGTTAAGTTTAGACGAGCACGGATACCACTCCAAGTCCTTCTTTTAGAGTATGTTTCCGAGTAGAAAAATAGCACGATCCATGACACATGCCAGTTTTTCTGTTGTTTCATGTCTTCTACTTACAGATCTGTCTGTCGCCGAATACTGCACTTAGTTAACTCATTGTAATCAGATATAAAAATTTAAATGAGGCAACCTAATAACATAAACGAGTGCTTATAGAGTGAATAAATTGCTAACACTTTGCGTTAAGGCTCCCTTAATTAACACACTATTTAACATAAAACAATCAGGGCCGTTTGCCGAAGTAGCCCTGGTATTAACGGGTTTCTGTTCGTTTGTTTGTATTTCTTTTTTTAAGTTTTAACATTTGCGCCCGTAGGTTTAAGACCGTGCTGTCGTTTATTTTATTTACTTATTGAATTGTTATTTTCGTATGACTTCATATGACATTTTGAGTCGTGGATCGAATGAACAGTCAGCGCCGGTGGGCTTGTATTCATGAATACCCGTGTCATCATGCTTTGTAGACAGTTTATTAAGTCTAACACGCTCAGGTGAAACACGTGGCACGTGAGACGGCCACGTTTAATTTCATGTACGGTCGCACACGTAGTACGTTTCTGGCTCGAACTGTGATATTCCGCCTAATGTAAAACAAATCAACGAATCCGCTAATACGTGTTAACTTCCTTTGCTAGCTTTCGCTATTTACAGCGTGTTAATACTGAAGTGCATGGTTTGGTATTTAAAGAAACGTTGATGCAACGTTAGCAATAAAGGAATCAATATATAAAAACCGTCTGTGAGATGTTTTCTAAAACTACTACTAATAATAATAATAATAATTATAATATATATATTTTTTTTCCTTCCAAACTAAATGCACCAGGCATCTCGTTAGAGTTTCGCAGGATTTATTTATTATCCGGTACCTCAAACCGTCCGACCGTCTTCTCATTCCACGAACCCAACGATTGTAAGAGCAAGCACCGAGAGTCATCCGCTAAACTGCGGACGGTTTTATCTACGGCCTTTGAAAAGAAATCAAATGAAAACAAAATAACATACTCAGGCACACAGCTTTCCCTAAAATGATCATATGAAGCATACAGCGCCCCACTGACTGGGCTTTTACCACCGTTATTTAATCCCTGCGTGCTCTGACATTATCACAACCGGAGCGCATTATTTTGCCGATGCCTCATCAGCTCGCTTAAACGCTCGTAATGACCCAAAAAGAAAGAAATAAAAAACCTCGGTGAAGCAGTTTCACCCTTTCACTGGAACTGTGTACACAGCCTGCAACGTTATTTTAAGCACGGACCTGTAGTGTGTGTTCTGATGATTTATTTATTTTTTTATTTATTTATTTTTGTGGTATCCCTGAAGACCGTACATGCAGAAACGTTTGCAGATCTTGTCTTGTTAGAAGATAAAATTAAAAATATTATATAAATATATATATATATATATATGTTGAATTTCCCACCCCGTCTTAACGGTATAACTATTGTTTATTTCTTTATCACGGTATACCTCCACGGCGATATATCATCGCACCCGTTCTCCAGCACAACCTCCTCCCGCACCATACCCGTTCTTCTATCCGCTCTGCGAATCGCTCCGAGGACGCGCTGCGATCGGTCTAAATCCACCCCTCGAAAAATAAACCCCGCTTACAGCCCGAAACAATAAAGAAATTAAAAAAAAAAAAAAAAAAACCCAGCCGCACAAATGTCAAACACGGCCCCTTTGTGCCGTAGCTGGATCGGCCTTGAGCTTTGGACAGCACTGAACAGCGTCTCTCACACTGCAAGAGAATTACAGAAGGAAAATTACAAACGACTGCTACAGCCAGATCTCTGATATGCTAATGTATGTAAATATGAACGCCAGAACCAGACACTTGTAAGGAGCTCAGAAACCTTAAAAAAAAAAAAGAAAAAAAAATGTGCTGATTTCACTGTGTGCATGTCGCTCCTTTCCAAAAAGCTTTATTATTATTATTATTATTATTATTATTATTATACACGGGGGATAAAAAGCGGACGTGAGTGGACAACCGGATGAGGTCCACCGTATCCAGAGCGAGCGCTCGATCGATAGCGTAGGCTTTCACATGCTAACGCGTCGCCGCAGGAAGCGATGGGCGGATGTATCCGTATTCGATAATCCGCCAGGTAGCCAGGCCGCGGAGCATCGCCGTCGACGACTTTCATCTACATAACAAAGACGCACGGGTCCGAGTGGGCATGGGAGTGTTTTCAGCATAGCTACAGTCCGAGTTTACAAAATGCAGTCACGGGAACGAGGAACGGTTCATACGCGACAATAGCATGTGGCACGGCACGAGCAGCACGACGGCGTGAATTAGTCTAGTCATCGGGAACGAGAAAGAATATGAGAGAGAGAGAGAGAGAGAGAGAGAGAGAGAGAGAGAGAGACTGTGCTGTGCTAGAAAAACAGGAAGAGGTTTATTTAGTGTTTGCCCACGCCGCACTCTTTCAATTCCTGTTTGTCACAATATTTAGTTAATCTTCTTTGATTTTCCTTTCGTTCCCATTCTACTCCTCTCTCTCTCTCTCTCTCTCTCTCTCTCTCTCTCTCTTACTCACTCTCCCCTAAATACAGTCCCCAAATAAATTACAGTTTGAATGAATTAGATAATAAACACCCTGTAGTTGCTCTCTCGTGCTCTCTCTCTCTCTCTGGCAGTCTTACTTTCTGATCCTCTCCCTCCATCCTTTTTTTGGTCTCATCCTATCATGTGCTTTCTCTCTCTGTCTCTCTCTCTCCCTCTGTCTCTCTCTCTCTCTCTCTCTCTCTCTCTGTCATAAATCCTGACCCCAAATAAATTCCAGTTTGAATGCATTAACACCCTGTAGTCTCCTCTCTCTCTCTCTCTCTCTCTCCTTCTCTTTCTCTCCCCATCTTGTCGTTTTTTTGTATCTTCAACATAGATATTCTTTGAAAGAGAGAGGGAGAGAGAGAGAGTAAAAGAAGAAGGAGGAGGATGTGAGGCGACAGCAAGGACAAGGCTTCCCAGCACAGGGAGAAACGGAGGAGATTGGGTGATGAATTTAATTCTGCAAGTTCAGAGAGATTCTTTAGTTTGGCACGCACAGCGGGGGGTCTTTGAGAGCTCGGGTCGTGTTCCCCAGCTCAGCACGCTTTGAAAATCTCTCCCCTCTCTGGCGCTCCGATAAAAAAAAAAAAAAAAAGAGAGAGAGAGAGAGAGAAAAGCCAAGGATAATATTCCCTTCTAGGTAAAGGTTGCTGGTGGAAAGAAAAAAAAAAAAAAAAAACGGGGGGGGGGAGGGAGTTAGGGGGGTTTGTTGGTTGGTTGTCAACCCCTTTTTTATTTATTCATCATGCTTATATCAGAATGCATCAGGCTGCCTGATCGTTCCTGTAAAAGAAACAGAAAATGGAGGGCGGCTCGTCGTCGTGCTTTGTTGGAGTCATGTTAATTCCTGTTCGTTCCTGCGTGCCGACGTAGAGGAACATTTATCCTGTCAGTGCGCTTTAAGAAACTACATCGTTTTTCATAATTAAATACGTCAAGATTTATTGATTATAATTCATCTGAACGTGACGCAAGATGTAATTCCCTGCATTTTTATTTATTTTATATATATATGTGTGTGTGTGTGTGTGTGTGTGTGTGTGTTACTCCTTGTTAGGAGTACTATTAATGTTCTCCAACATTAAAACACACACCTTTCCTATATTCTGTCTGTATATATGTGTATATACGTGTGTGTAAGTTGTAGGAAGAGACACCTTTATAGAACGGTTTCTGTTTCCACGGTCGTATTTATTAGCGAAGGAACGCACAGCGGAGGGAACGGAGCGGAGCGTTATCCCTCACGTCACGTGAGCACCTCGGATTTCTCCGGCGTGTCACACGTTGCCGGGCTCCTGTAATAATTCTGCTGATGTTACATATAAGTCGCAGCTCGAGGAGGAAGATTACGCTCATATCGAGAGGGAACGGTGGCGCAGTAGCGGCGGTTAATGCGAGATTGTATTAAGGCAGAGCCGAAGCCATAAATCTCATAAATTATTAAGTCTATAGATTAGTGCGGCGTAGTGCGTCCACATCAAACATGCTCGGTGTGTGTTCGTTCCCGCCCGCCCGCCCGCCCCCCTCCTTTTCAGGAGCTCTTATTAGTCTTAAACCACCGGGGACGTAATATCACCAGATGTAATTGTGGGGCTTCGCTTTCCAAATTCTATCAACCTCTCATCACAAAGTTCTTTCCAAACTCATAAACATTAAAAAGCCATTACTATTTCACTACTCGCGCTCTCCAGTTGGCATGAAGCACCTGCGGTGTTTTTACCTTTTCCTCCTTTTCTTTTTCTCCTTCCTGCCCTGGAGCGGTGCACATCACAAGCCGTTTTTTGTTTTTTTTTCTTTCTTTCTTTTTTTTTTATTTAACTGATAGGAGGCAGTGATGGCGCTCAAACAGAAATGCCTTGGCTCTCCCTCTGCTAATCACGGTGGCATTTAACAAGTTCATCTCTCTGCATGGGTGTTTCGATTTGGAGTCCCGCTTCTGCCCGAAAAGCAAGCCGTCAGTGGCAAACACCCCATGCTATTGCTTTGTCTTTTCCTGTCTCTCTCCCCACGCCTCTCTTCATCCGCAAGGCCGTGCCTTTATCACAGTCCTCCACATGCAACATACTCATAACAGGAGTAAGAAGAAGCGAAGCTAGACGCCGGTACGCCGTCAGCCATGTTCCTCACAGATCTGCTTTGAGAGAGCTCACGTGGGAAAATAAACACACGAGTACATGATGAGCGTGTGAAGTAAGAGCACACAGAGCCATTCATCTGCAGCAGGCAGTCCACACACACGCACACACATACACACACACACTCACACACGCACATCTCCGAGCTTGTACGTACGCCAGGGCCGATGATGGACAGGTTTCATGTCAGACAGCGAATTCTAGCGCCTGCACGCGTACATCATGTCTGTCAAACACAGTCCAGTGGCTCGCGGAATCAATCCACAGTGAGACTTTTCGGAAAGCTGCACCTTTCCTGTATTTGACTGCAGAAGTTCACGTCATCGAGTGACGAAAGAGCTCCGTGTGAAAGTTTCCGTGTGAAAGTTGAGATCTTGATATAAAAGGTCTCTGCAGTTTTAGTTTCCTGTGCAGCTCTACACTTTGGTTAGCAAGTCCTGAAGACCGTCGTGTGTTTGTTTTCGCAAGAACCTCACAACCGCGAGCGCAGTAATCAGCATGACACAAGTGTGAAACGAGCACCATCAGACTCCAGCACTCACTCAGACGAATTAACGCGATAACCAATTAACGTGCACTACAGTTGTCCACTGAGCACCATGAAGTAAGACGATAACACAAACGGTAAATAACACACACCCCGACTGTCCACCAAACACCATGATCAAACACCAGAAGTATTCACTAACACAATAACACAAAGCCCAAACTACACAAAGCACCACTGACCAGCAAACACTGTGATCAAACACCACAAGCGTTCACTAAGACAATGACACAAACAGCAGTTAACACACACCACCATTGTTTTCCAAATACCATGATCAAACACCACAATTATTTACAAAGACATTGTCCTCCAAACACTGTGATCCAACACCACGAGCGCTCACTAAGACAATAAGCCATACCAACATTCTCAAACACCAGCATTCTCCTTCAAACATCAGCATACCCTAACAAACACCATCACTCTCCATCAAACACCAGCATTCTCCTTCAAACATCAGCATACCCTAACAAACACCATCACTCTCCATCAAACACTAGCATTCTCCTTCAAACATCAGCATACCCTAACAAACACCATCACTCTCCATCAAACACCAGCATTCTCCTTCAAACATCAGCATACCCTAACAAACACCATCACTCTCCATCAAACACCAGCATTCTCCTTCAAACATCAGCATACCCTAACAAACACCATCACTCTCCATCAAACACTAGCATTCTCCTTCAAACTTCAGCATACCCTAACAAACACCATCACTCTCCATCAAACACCAGCATTCTCCTTCAAACTTCAACATACCCTAACAAACACCATCACTCTCCATCAAACACCAGCATTCTCCTTCAAACATCAGCATACCCTAACAAACACCATCACTCTCCATCAAACACTAGCATTCTCCTTCAAACATCAGCATACCCTAACAAACACCATCACTCTCCATCAAACACCAGCATTCTCCTTCAAACTTCAACATACCCTAACAAACACCATCACTCTCCATCAAACACCAGCATTCTCCTTCAAACATCAGCATACCCTAACAAACACCATCACTCTCCATCAAACACCAGCATTCTCCTTCAAACATCAGCATACCCTAACAAACACCATCACTCTCCATCAAACACCAGCATTCTCCTTCAAACATCAGCATACCCTAACAAACACCATCACTCTCCATCAAATACCAGCATTCTCCTTCAAACTTCAACATACCCTAACAAACACCATCACTCTCCATCAAACACCAGCATTCTCCTTCAAACTTCAACATACCCTAACAAACACCATCACTCTCCATCAAACACCAGCATTCTCCTTCAAACATCAGCATACCCTAACAAACACCATCACTCTCCATCAAACACTAGCATTCTCCTTCAAACATCAGCATACCCTAACAAACACCATCACTCTCCATCAAACACCAGCATTCTCCTTCAAACTTCAACATACCCTAACAAACACCATCACTCTCCATCAAACACCAGCATTCTCCTTCAAACATCAGCATACCCTAACAAACACCATCACTCTCCATCAAACACCAGCATTCTCCTTCAAACATCAGCATACCCTAACAAACACCATCACTCTCCATCAAACACCAGCATTCTCCTTCAAACATCAGCATACCCTAACAAACACCATCACTCTCCATCAAATACCAGCATTCTCCTTCAAACTTCAACATACCCTAACAAACACCATCACTCTCCATCAAACACCAGCATTCTCCTTCAAACATCAGCATACCCTAACAAACACCATCACTCTCCATCAAACACCAGCATTCTCCTTCAAACTTCAACATACCCTAACAAACACCATCACTCTCCATCAAACACCAGCATTCTCCTTCAAACATCAGCATACCCTAACAAACACCATCACTCTCCATCAAACACCAGCATTCTCCTTCAAACATCAGCATACCCTAACAAACACCATCACTCTCCATCAAACACCAGCATTCTCCTTCAAACATCAGCATACCCTAACAAACACCATCACTCTCCATCAAACACCAGCATTCTCCTTCAAACATCAGCATACCCTAACAAACACCATCACTCTCCATCAAACACCAGCATTCTCCTTCAAACTTCAACATACCCTAACAAACACCATCACTCTCCATCAAACACCAGCATTCTCCTTCAAACATCAGCATACCCTAACAAACACCATCACTCTCCATCAAACACCAGCATTCTCCTTCAAACATCAGCATACCCTAACAAACACCATCACTCTCCATCAAACACTAGCATTCTCCTTCAAACTTCAACATACCCTAACAAACACCATCACTCTCCATCAAACACCAGCATTCTCCTTCAAACATCAGCATACCCTAACAAACACCATCACTCTCCATCAAACACCAGCATTCTCCTTCAAACATCAGCATACCCTAACAAACACCATCACTCTCCATCAAACACCAGTGTGTCCATCAAGCACCTGCCAAACGCCAGCATTCTCCTTCAAATGCCGACATTCTCCTTCAAATGCCGACATTCTCCTTCAAACACCAGCATTCTCCTTCAAACTTCAGCATACCCTAACAAACACCATCACTCTCCATCAAACACCAGCATTCTCCTTCAAACATCAGCATACCCTAACAAACACCATCACTCTCCATCAAACACCAGCATTCTCCTTCAAACATCAGCATACCCTAACAAACACCATCACTCTCCATCAAACACCAGCATTCTCCTTCAAACTTCAGCATACCCTAACAAACACCATCACTCTCCATCAAACACCAGCATTCTCCTTCAATCATCAGCATTCTCCTTCAAACACCAACATTCCCTACCAAACACCAACATTGTCCTTCAAACACCCATGTTCCCTACCAAACACCATCACTCTCCATCAAACACCAGTATGTCCATCAAGCACCTGCCAAACACCAGCATTCTCCTTCAAATGCCGACATTCTCCTTCAAACACCATCACTCTCCTTAAAACATCAACATACCCTACTAAACACCATCACTCTCCTTCAAACATCAACATACCCTACCAAACACCAACATTCTCCTTAAAACATCAACATACCCTACCAAACACCAACATTCTCCTTAAAACATCAACATACCCTACCAAACACCATCACTCTCCTTCAAACATCAACATACCCTACCAAACACCAACATTCTCCTTAAAACATCAACATACCCTACCAAACACCATCATTCTCCTTCAAACATCAACATACCCTACCAAACACCATCATTCTCCTTCAAACATCAACATACCCTACCAAACACCAACATTCTCCTTAAAACATCAACATACCCTACCAAACACCAACATTCTCCTTAAAACATCAACATACCCTACCAAACACCATCACTCTCCTTCAAACATCAACATACCCTACCAAACACCATCATTCTCCTTAAAACATCAACATACCCTACTAAACACCATCATTCTCCTTCAAACATCAACATACCCTACCAAACACCATCATTCTCCTTCAAACTTCAACATACCCTACCAAACACCATCATTCTCCTTAAAACATCAACATACCCTACCAAACACCATCATTCTCCTTAAAACATCAACATACCCTACCAAACACCAACATTCTCCTTCAAACATCAACATACCCTACCAAACACCATCACTCTCCTTCAAACATCAACATACCCTACCAAACACCATCACTCTCCTTCAAACATCAACATACCCTACCAAACACCATCACTCTCCTTCAAACATCAACATACCCTACCAAACACCATCACTCTCCTTCAAACATCAACATACCCTACCAAACACCATCACTCTCCTTCAAACATCAACATACCCTACCAAACACCATCACTCTCCTTCAAATATCAACATACCATACCAAACACCATCATTCTCCTTCAAACATCAACATACCCTACTAAACACCACCATGAGTGTTGGTGTTTAGTCCATCACCAGGAGAGTGATGGTGTTTAGTAGGGTATGTTGATTCTCCTTCAAACATCAACATACCCTACTAAACACCATCACTCTCCTTCAAACATCAACATACCCTACCAAACACCAACATTCTCCTTAAAACATCAACATACCCTATCAAACACCATCACTCTCCTTCAAATATCAACATACCCTACTAAACACCATCACTCTCCTTCAAACATCAACATACCCTACCAAACACCATCACTGTCCTTCAAACATCAACATACCCTACCAAACACCATCATTCTCCTTCAAACATCAACATACCCTACCAAACACCAACATTCTCCTTAAAACATCAACATACCCTACCAAACACCATCACTCTCCTTCAAATATCAACATACCCTACCAAACACCATCACTGTCCTTCAAACGTCAACATACCCTACTAAACACCATCATTCTCCTTCAAACATCAACATACCCTACCAAACACCAACATTCTCCTTCAAACATCAACATACCCTACCAAACACCAACATTCTCCTTCAAACATCAACATACCCTCCCAAACACCATCACTCTCCTTCAAACATCAAAATACCCTACTAAACACCATCATTCTCCTTAAAACATCAACATACCCTACCAAACACCATCATTCTCCTTAAAACATCAACATACCCTACCAAACACCATCATTCTCCTTAAAACATCAACATACCCTACCAAACACCATCACTCTCCTTCAAACATCAACATACCCTACCAAACACCATCACTCTCCTTCAAATATCAACATACCCTACCAAACACCATCACTCTCCATCAAACACCATCACTCTCCTTCAAACATCAAAATACCCTACTAAACACCATCATTCTCCTTAAAACATCAACATACCCTACCAAACACCATCATTCTCCTTAAAACATCAACATACCCTACCAAACACCATCACTCTCCTTCAAACATCAACATACCCTACCAAACACCATCACTCTCCTTCAAATATCAACATACCATACCAAACACCATCATTCTCCTTCAAACATCAACATACCCTACCAAACACCATCATTCTCCTTAAAACATCAACATACCCTACCAAACACCAACATTCTCCTTCAAACATCAACATACCCTACCAAACACCATCACTCTCCTTCAAACATCAACATACCCTACCAAACACCATCACTCTCCTTCAAACATCAACATACCCTACCAAACACCATCACTCTCCTTCAAACATCAACATACCCTACCAAACACCATCACTCTCCTTCAAACATCAACATACCCTACCAAACACCATCACTCTCCTTCAAACATCAACATACCCTACCAAACACCATCACTCTCCTTCAAATATCAACATACCATACCAAACACCATCATTCTCCTTCAAACATCAACATACCCTACTAAACACCACCATGAGTGTTGGTGTTTAGTCCATCACCAGGAGAGTGATGGTGTTTAGTAGGGTATGTTGATTCTCCTTCAAACATCAACATACCCTACTAAACACCATCACTCTCCTTCAAACATCAACATACCCTACCAAACACCAACATTCTCCTTAAAACATCAACATACCCTATCAAACACCATCACTCTCCTTCAAATATCAACATACCCTACTAAACACCATCACTCTCCTTCAAACATCAACATACCCTACCAAACACCATCACTGTCCTTCAAACATCAACATACCCTACCAAACACCATCATTCTCCTTCAAACATCAACATACCCTACCAAACACCAACATTCTCCTTAAAACATCAACATACCCTACCAAACACCATCACTCTCCTTCAAACATCAACATACCCTACCAAACACCATCACTCTCCTTCAAACATCAACATACCCTACCAAACACCAACATTCTCCTTCAAACATCAACATACCCTACCAAACACCATCACTCTCCTTCAAATATCAACATACCCTACCAAACACCATCACTGTCCTTCAAACGTCAACATACCCTACTAAACACCATCATTCTCCTTCAAACATCAACATACCCTACCAAACACCAACATTCTCCTTCAAACATCAACATACCCTACCAAACACCAACATTCTCCTTCAAACATCAACATACCCTCCCAAACACCATCACTCTCCTTCAAACATCAAAATACCCTACTAAACACCATCATTCTCCTTAAAACATCAACATACCCTACCAAACACCATCATTCTCCTTAAAACATCAACATACCCTACCAAACACCATCATTCTCCTTAAAACATCAACATACCCTACCAAACACCATCACTCTCCTTCAAACATCAACATACCCTACCAAACACCATCACTCTCCTTCAAATATCAACATACCCTACCAAACACCATCACTCTCCATCAAACACCATCACTCTCCTTCAAACATCAAAATACCCTACTAAACACCATCATTCTCCTTAAAACATCAACATACCCTACCAAACACCATCATTCTCCTTAAAACATCAACATACCCTACCAAACACCATCACTCTCCTTCAAACATCAACATACCCTACCAAACACCATCACTCTCCTTCAAATATCAACATACCATACCAAACACCATCACTCTCCATCAAACACCATCACTCTCCTTCAAACATCAAAATACCCTACTAAACACCATCATTCTCCTTAAAACATCAACATACCCTACCAAACACCATCATTCTCCTTAAAACATCAACATACCCTACCAAACACCATCACTTTCCTTCAAACATCAACATACCCTACCAAACACCATCACTCTCCTTCAAATATCAACATACCATACCAAACACCATCACTCTCCATCAAACACCATCACTCTCCTTCAAACATCAACATACCCTAACAAACACCATCACTCTCCTTCAAACACCAACATACCCTCCCAAACACCAACATTCTCCTTCAACACTGACATTGTCTGACACACACCATCACTCTCCATCAAACACCAACATTCTCCTTCAAACACCAAAATTCTCTGACAAACACCAACATTCAAACACCAGTATGTCCATCAAACACTAACTCCTACCAGCATTCTCAAACACCAACATTTTCCATCAAACACCAGCACTGACTGTCAAACAGCAAAAATATTAACCCTGTTCTCACACGAAACACCATAAAGCAGCAACGTTAAGCGAGAAATACCAAGAACAACCTGTTCTCCACCAGGCAGCAACTTTTCCCAAAATGCAACACGGCCCATCATACAGCGTTCTCCACCAAACACCCACGCAATTATTCACCAGCAAACACCAACATTTACTAGCACTAACAAACACAAGCAATCACCAGCACTGAACATCAGTTAAAGCTTGACATCTCTTCCTCGAACACCACCAGACTGCAGTCTTCCCTGAAGAACGACGAACAATAACAAAAAGACAACAGAATCAAAAGCAATAGAGCCAGCATTAACCGTCAGTATTCACCATCACCCACCATCAAATACCAGCATGCTAAAGGTGTTATTTAAATGCATCTTTCCAGAAATCAACCATCTCGTTGACGTTTGATGACACGGTATGACGAAGTAATGAACTTTGTGGTTAGGAAAGCGAGTCGAACCATGAATGCGTCTTAAACACCTTCATCTGCGTTGCATCAAATTTGTCAGTGTTGTAAACATCGCCGCGCTTTTGTAGCTACGTGTCCGTGCCCAGCTTGTCTGCGTCTCTCTTTGTGTCTTTTTTTCCTTTTTAAGTGCTGTTTGTCACCAACCCCCCCCCCCCGACTCCACCCCCCCGACTCCACCCCCCCGACTCCACCGGTCCTGTAACACTGCAATTTGCATGATTTTATGCGCTGAGCGATACTGTAGATTTACACTGAGGCTTTTGTGCAGATGTGAGATCAGAAGCAAATTGCTGCCCTTATCCCATAATCTCAGCCTGAGCTCACAGTAATGTGTTTGTTCTGCTTTCTGCTAAGTTTTGCTATTTTCTTCCCTTCGTTCTGTCTGCCCCATCTGTCCATCCGCCTGAAGAGCTGTCTATCAGAATGGCCTTTGGGTGGTACTGTATCATCTTCAAAATGCTCGCTCGCTCCCTCTCTCTTTCTCTCTCCTTCTCTCTCTCTCTCTCTCTCTCTCTCTCTCTTTCTCTCAGCAGCATGTTGAGAGCAGATTGGTCAGTATGTAACCCACATCATTGTATGCCCTCTGGTCATAGCCCTGATACCCTTCAGCCTCATCTCAGCATTAGAAAAGACCTCTGTCTGTCTGTCTGTCTATCTGTCTGTCTGTCTGCCTGATGAGGTCAGGTTATGGCAAACCATTGGCAGGGTCATCTCTCTCTCCCTCTCTCTCTCTCTCTCTCTGTTTCCTCCGCTTCCTCACTCACACACACACACACACACACACACACACATCTATCAAGACCCTCTGTGTCTGGAAAGATTGTCTAGGAGTGATTTTCGAGATTTTTCCCCACTTAGGATCGAGCGCCGAGTGTGGTTTTGAGTGGTCAGCTGCTGCTGGAGAGGCAGGCGGCCTATCCTTCCGCTCAGAACCGAACCTCCCGCCAAGTGGCTTCTTTCAGCCCCAGCTAAACTCTCTCTCAGAAATCTCTCAAGAGAGAGAGAAATTTCTAAACCCTGCCCCGAGGAGCTCATAAAAGACTCTGTGAAAGGTACTTTCACATTTCCACCTCTTTCCACTCCCACAGTGCTGCAACTGCTTGGCCTGTGGAAGAAGTAAAAAAAAGAACGCTGGACGGTCCTTCGATGTCGAGGGCTGGGTCTTAATGAAAAGCACAGGCTCCACACCGGGCCCACGCCAAACGTAGCGAATCGGATATGTCCCATTAGTGCCACAAGTGCCACGCAAGCCCCGGGTTTGACTTGAAATAACATTTAAAAGTGTTCTCAATGAAAAGAAAACACAGCAGCAATTAATCTGTCTGGATTTATGGCCAATTCCCCACACGTGATTTAGGGCCTCGAGGTCCACCAGGAGTCGTGATAGTCTACAGCGACTATAAAGTTGATCTAGGTGCTTGTTATGGCAGGTGAGGGAGAACAGTTTGGCTATTGTGTAAGAGTAGAAACACAACACGGATGAAAGGTGCAGGATTTTTTACACGAGACCCGGCGCTCGGAAAAGTCTGAAACGCTCTCCCAGCTACGTGGCTTCATCCGTTCAGACAGACGCCAAACACGCCGAGAAGGTGACAGCGTCCCGCCGTGATCGGACAGTTCTCCACGCCGGATACGCGCTTCCTCGCCACCTCGTCTTCACACATCCGAACACAAACACAAACACTCTGTCTCCATCCGGTCCCCTGGTTCCTGCTCCCATCACACATTCTCCTCTCTTTCTGTGCCCGGCCATTTCCGAGAGTTCACACAGTCCACTCCTCCAGGGTTTAGAGACGACGCGGAGGACCAAGCAGCACCGACAGGTCCAAATCAAAACGTCTCGGCTGGATCCGACACCTACGATCGTTGCAGCCTGGTGTTGCTATTGATCTCCACACTTATTCGGATGAGTACGAAAGATTAAGTCCAGACTTGTTTGCAGTGTGTTATCCGTTTCCTTCAGTCTACACCAGCTGGAATTTTTGGTCATTTTATTCGATTTATTTATTTATTTAGAACCCTTCTTAAACATTTTATAATTACTTTGATGTTAGCGGGTGCCAACGGTTAGTTCATACATCACTTAGGGTGGAGGAACAGATTCCCCAGCCGGCACTGAAATTCACTCCCATGTCACAATTTTATTTTCGCAGCAGAATATATGAGCGCGCGACAGCAAACGAACGCGACGTTTAGTCATTTTTCTTCGCAAAGTCAATCTTGTACTTCTGTCCCAGAGCAACATTTGCGTGTTTGTGATGGGAAATTATTCAGCGAGGCCGTGCTGATCGATGCGAGCGCTATAAAGATTAGTTTGAGGCTTGATGACTGAATGCT
Organism: Ictalurus furcatus; assembly: GCF_023375685.1. Taxonomy (NCBI): domain Eukaryota; kingdom Metazoa; phylum Chordata; class Actinopteri; order Siluriformes; family Ictaluridae; genus Ictalurus; species Ictalurus furcatus. Next base: position 34,940,002 of record NC_071257.1, read on the forward strand.
TGGCATAACAGGAGCCATTAGCGTGCCGGGTAACGTATTCGTTTTTCTCTTATGGCAGGTCCGATAAGCGAGTGTGTGTCCTGGGTGATGAGTTGAGCATCGTTCGCCCAGAAATGTCAATCAGTGCACTTCATTAGTTTGCCACATTAACTGATGGACTCTGTATAGGCGTGTGTGTGTGTGTACGTGTGTGTGTGTGTGTGTGTGTGTGTGTGAGGTTAGTGATGATGACAGCACTGTGGCTTGGTTCCCATCAGCATGTTACTGGTCGGCAAATTTTCAGACACAGTTGCGTGTGACATCACGGAAAAAGTGCTGTATTCAAGATTTAAAGATTTCCATACATACAGGAAGAGAAAACACACACACACACACACACACACACACACACACACACCAGCTAAATACATAAATGTAGTGTAGTGATGTCTGGATTAAAAAAAGAAATAAATCCAAAGCATTTAGTTACATATAGGATCAAAGTAAATAAATAAATACATAGTAGGGGTGTGAATTTATATATATATATATATATATATATATATATATATATATATATATATATATATATATATATATATATATACATTTTTTAAAATCCCATAGCATTTACTTAAATATATGGATTAAAATTAAATAAATAAATAAATCCTATAATGTGTAGTGATGAAGAGAAGAAACAAATCTCATAATGGTATTAGGTATGAATTTTAAATAATAATAATAATAATAATAATAATAATAATACATAACAAACCCAATAATATATAATGATGCATTAAATAAAAACAAAACGTAGTTTTTATAAATAAAAAAATATCCTATTCATATTTTCATAAATATCATGTTTAGTGATGCATAGAACACATAATACTAATAATAATAATAAGAAGAAGATGAAGAAGAATTATTACAATAATAAATACTACTACTAATAATAATAATAAGCAGAAGAACAATTATTATAATAATAAATAGTACTACTACTACTAATAATAATAATAATAATAATAATAATGGCAATAAATAATAATAACAGCAATACTAATAATTATTGTTTTTATTATAATACTACTACTACTACTACTAATAATAATAATAATAATAATTATTATTATTATTATTATTATTATTATTATTATTACTATTATTGTTATTGTTATTATCATTGTTGTTAATATTATTATTATTATTATTGTTATTATTATTATTGTTGTTGTTGTTGTTATTATTGTTATTATTATTATTGTTGTTGTTATTATTATTATTATTATTGTTGTTGTTGTTGCTGTTATTATTATTATTATTATTATTATTATTATGATTATTATTGTTGTTGTTGTTATTATTATTATGATGATGATGATGATTATTATGATTGATTTGATTGCCATGTAGGTGTGTTATTTTTCCTGTGCTGTTTTGACAGCAGTGAAGGTAAGGTAAAGGAAATGAGTAAACGTTGGGTATGTAGCGGTTAGCGTATAGATTTCCACGCTAGACGCGGCAGTGTGAGATGTCAAACATAGCTAATGTGCAGAAAACCCCATTATCCTTTTTTTTTCCCTTCTTCTTCTTCTTCTTCTTCTTCTTCTTTCATTGTCTGATAAATGAAAAGGAAAGACAGTCTGGGAGCCCCCACAAAAAGGGAGCGCGCTATCTACCGCTCCATCTCCTAGGAAACACGGACGAGACTTTGTAATTGCTTTCATTTTCCAAAAGGAGGGAGAAAAACGCAAACTCCTCCATACCTCCGTAAATTGAATGAGTGCTGAGGAGCAATCGGGGTGAGGCTTCCTCCGTCTCTAAGGTAATTTACCAAATTACTCGAGCCACTTCCTCCAGAAGATCATGACAATGTCGTCTCACTCCGTACGTGTCCTTGGACTCGTAATTTAAGTTCACATCATAAAGAGAGAGAGAGAGAGAGAGAGAGCGTCACACGTGAGAACCGGTGCACCGTGAACACTGACGACTGACTTCAAAGCTTTCTGTCTAATTAATCATTCAGCACTTCATCACGGGGTTTCCCCCATCTCTCATAATTAACTGTGTGTTTGCGTTGGAGGTGTGTGTGTGTGTGTGTGTGTGTGTGTGTGTGTGTAGCTGAGGTGATGAGGAGGAGGAGGAGGAGGAGGAAGAAGGTGATGTAGCATGTACATGCTTCTGACTGTTGTGAGTGAAAACACACTTTACTGATATCATGTGTGATTGTGGAAGAATCAGGTGGAACACACACACACACACACACACACACACACACACACACACACTGCTTGTTTGGTTTTCTTTCTTTTCATGATGATTTTCCTTATTGTCAGTCTGTCTGTCTTTCATCTACCTTTTTGTTCACTTTCTTTGTTTCTTTCTGTCTGTCTGTCTGTCTGTCTTTCTCTTTTTGTCCATCTAACTCTCTCTGCCTTGCTTTCATTTGTTTTCTTTCTTTCTTTCTTTCTTTCTTTCTTTTGTTCTTTCTTTCTTTCTTTTTGTCCATCCAACTCTCTGCCTTGCGTTCATTTGTTGTCTTTCTTTCTTTCTTTTTTCTTTTTGTCCATCTACCTCGTTCTGACTTGCTTTCATTTGTTTTCTTTCTTTCTTTCTTTCTTTTTCATTCTCTCTGTTTCTTTCCGTCTGTCTTTCTTTCTTTCTTTCTTTCTTTCTCTTTTTGTCCATGTAACGCTCTCTGCCTTCCTTTCATTTGTTTTCTTTCTTTCTTTCTTTCTTTCTTTCTTTTTCATTCTCTATGTTTCTTTCTGTCTGTCGTTCTTTGTTTGTTTCTTTCTTTCTTTCGTTCTCTTTTTGTCTATCTACCTCGCTCTGACTATCTTTCCTTCATTCATTTTCTTTTTTCTTTCTTTTCATCCGTCCAACTCTCTGCCTCGCTTTCATTTGTTTTCTTTCTTTCGGTCGTTCTTTCTTCCTTTCTTTCTCTTTTTTTGTCCATCTACCTCTCTCTGCCTTGCTTTTTCTTGTTTTCTTTCTTTCTTTCTTTCACACCCTATCAGACTGTTGTTGTTGTTGTTGAGGTTGTTGTTGTTATCGTTGTTGTCCTCTGCACTTGCGGTTAGTTCAGAAGGCGTCTGGCTGGCGTGTCGAGAGTCTCGGCAGATTTAGCCCCGGCACTTTGATGACACACTTAAAGAGTAAAGAGACGGGAAGTGAGAGCGCGATTGTGATTCAGCGTTCCTTCCATCTCCCCCCTCTTCCCCCTATTCCCCCTCTTTCCTGTGAAGTGTGTGTGGAGTGGCCGCTGTAAACCCCCGGGCCGGAGCGTCACCGTATCGCCTCTTCATCTGCTGCCCTCTGACCTCTCTCAAGCACCGCCACTCCCCGTCCCCTGTAGATTTCTATCTCACCTGTTCTGCTGAAGAAATCAATTCCTCTTAATCCCCTTCTCCAGACGCCCCTCACACACACACACACACACACACACACACACCCCACCCTGTCCTTTATGTGGTGCAGTTAACGTGAGGCAGACAAAAGCGCTGTGTTGCATTGTAGAGCTGTGAGAGAACGCAGTGCAGCGCAGACATCGCTAAAGGCCTTAAGCACGCCTGTCAGACTGATACACCGCTGGAACAGGCATGGTCAGACAGCAAAACAATGACTAAACACACACACACACACACACACACACACACACACACACACACACACCGGCAATCCTGCGCACAAACGGCAAATGACCATTTAATGTCATCATCTCGCCCGGTTCAAAGCAACCTAATATCGAATGTTTTTTTTTATTTTTTTTTTATGTTGCATGAGTTGCTCATAAATCACAGGCTTCCTGTTTCCATGGTGATTCATCAAACCTTGACTGGTAAGATTATGGTTTTTGGATAGAAGACACAGAGGTTTTCCCCCCGAGGGTGTCCCGAAACGTTTGAAACGTAGGCTGCATATCGCAGCAGGTCAGCGAGGCTGAACTTATCCGTGTTCCCTCCGAGAGAAAAAAGCACGGAGAACCTTCCCTAACCCTTTATTAGAAACGCCACAGAGACCTCATCAACAGTTTCACCCCTTATTCCAATAACATCCTCCACTGCCTCCGCCGACAAACGTGCGTCCCGCCGTACGAGTTCTCGGACCTCACGGCTAGCGAGGGATTTCCTCGGTGATTTGCGTTGACAACGTAATATCGGCGTTCTCCGTCTCTACACCAGAACGGAACGAGATTTCATCACACGCAGAGGAGATGAGGAATAAAGTTCAAGCTGATTATAAAACACTTGTTTGTTTTTTATATTGCAGTCCTTTCGGGTCAGTTCTGCTCCTGAAGGTGACACCGATGTGGGATCGATCTTGACCTCGAGCGGATGAAGCTCCCTGGAGGAACAGTGAGAATGAGAATGAGATACGCTGTATATATAGTCCCATCAAAGGCGTGTTTTGGCGTCTGAGGTTAGCTTCGATGTAGTCAAATAAGGCTAATGATACAATTTGAGTCGTACGCTAAGTGTCGTATAAAACAGGACTGGGTGCGCAGTTATAGGGTTTTTATTTATTTATTTATTTATTTTTTTTAAACATCTGTAGTTACCTTTGTTGTCGTGGAACAAGAGTTCCCGTACGCACTCGCATTACAGCACCTCTAAACAGTCGTTCCCTCTTCCTCCCTCTTTTTGCGCCCTCTCTGTGACGTCAGCGAGACGTGAGCTCCTCTGACCGTGTCAGAAAACGTCAAGTTACCTAGCTTTACCTCCGACAAAGGGCTGACGCTGGGGACTCCTTCCGTAAATGTTACGTAAACATCTCCTTAGAGAGAACGTCACCACATCAGACACCGCGCCGCACGTCCCTGCGGACGAGCCGTTACTATGGAGACGGCAACGTATCGCAACGAGCGCCTGAATATAAACCTGCGACCCGCAGCCGAACTACCGTCAGGGGAAGACGGATCGACTCGTCGGGACCGATCGGGATCCGGAATCCGGCGGCGCCGCGGTGTAAATCGGTTGAATCGACCGCGCGCGGGTTAGAAGGGTAAGGGGGTCCATTTCACTGGGTTTCGAGGGCATGTTAAAATCAGCACTGGAACACAGTCGCTCTCTCGCAGTTCATCGCGCGGCTCTAATCTAACACGCCTGTCTGGGATCACGAAGGAGTCGCTGATTAACCGATACATTCCTTCATGAGAATTAGGTTACAGGTTTATTATTATTATTATTATTATTATTATTATTGAATGCACAGAGTATGAGGTTTCCAGAGTTGAGCCGGAGTTTTAACTTTAGTAACGAGGCCTGTGTATCACCTCCGTCACACATGCTCACCTCCAGTCGCTCTACCCTGCCGGATATTAGTAATAAAAAAGCGATTTTGCAGATATTTCCCTTTTTTTTCCCCCCTCGCTCTGTTCCTCGGCCCACCAGGAGTCCCCAGAAGGTTGAAGCGGGTTACTGCAAATCCTGTCACTTTATTGGAAGTTATTCTGTGTGATCGACACAGCCTTGCTGCCCTGCAGCCCGGTCGATAACAAGCTGAAATCAAGTGAACCTCGGAGAATTCTTCCGGCACTGTTCTCTTCATTATCCCCCCCCCCCCCCGGCCTAGATTTGGTTGCTTCATATAAAAAAAAAAAATACATAAAAAAAAACCAGGAGAGGATGCTTATCAAAGGAGATGAATGTCGCAGACTCGCGCTTTTCTCTGTGCCTCCTACCTCTCCGGCTGCATAGCAAGCTAAGAAAGCGAAGGAGCTTTCCTTTTCATTCAGTTTATCGGAAAGAAAAATCGCCTCTTTTGTGCGAAGAGCTATTATACCATTGTAAAATGTCAGATGGACTTATTCTAGCGATGGCAGTGTGCAATAAAGTGAGAAACAGCATACAAAGAAATGACACCGCAATAGCAACCCTTCCTTATTAGCAGCTGGTGCCGTGAAAGGCCATAGCTTAGAGACTCCTAATGCCTCATAAGAGCTGTAGAACGATCGAAAGGCAATTCTGTGGGTTTCTCCGACGGGTTTCGGTGCACGCTCAGGTTTCCGGAACTGTTAGAGAGGAAAAACAAGAAGAAAGAAGAAAAAAAAAAAAACGTGCTTGCGAACCATCCCAAACTTTAGTCCGTCTAAACATTTCCTCCTAATTATATCTTAACGAACGCAATCGAGGCACATTAGCGCGTGGTGGTGTTGATATACAGTGACGATAATACCACGCCGGATATTTAGATGCTCTTGTCCAGGGCAGTTATAATGAAATAGTACATTTTACATTGGACAGGGAATCGCCTTAGGAACGCCCGGCACGATATTTAAGACGAGATAATTGAAACGTGTTGGTCCTGTGTGCTTTAGAGAAAAGGAGGGGAGAGGGGGGAGTCCGTTGTACAAATGAAGTTTTATAGCTTAAGTTGCATTTCTGGACTTCAGGCCAACAAAACAAAGTGGAAATTGCTGACTTGCTCTTTTTTTTGTTTGTTTGTTTGCTCGTTTAATTATTTCTTTATTTACTCGCCCGTGCGCTCGCACGCAGCGCTTTCATTAGTTTCTATCCACGTTGCATCACGAGCCTCGGGACGGTCGTCTGCTGAACGGTTTTTAAGCGGCTCGTCTGCGAGGCCCGGCGTCGTCGGGTTTGGTGTTTCGTTTCGCCGAGACCCACCAAGAGACCTCGGAGGATATCTAAAATCGCCAGGATTGAACGGCGCCAAAAAGGTGTGGCGGCACCGATAAGCCCATCCGCTCTCGCTCTCTCGCTCATCCTGCATCAGCCGTACCAGTTCCTCTTAACCGCTCCAGCAAGCCTTCACAAATCACGCCTCGGGGCAGTGTCGGAGATACTGATTTATTGTCGACCTTTACGTTTTTAAATGTCTCCATTCTCTTTTGACAATGCACTGAAAGCAGCCCTCGCCACAGCCAATACCAATAACAGAGCCACCATGTTGTGATATGTCAGCTTTAATTCAGCAGCGTGTGATGAATGGAGTGCTGTGGTCAGAATAGCAACATCAGCTGGTGAATGGTCTTCAAAAAAAAAAAAAATTACAGCCTTTTGAAGCCTCATTTAAACCTGACTATATAAGGCGGCAGCAACAGCCAGCATATTCATCTGCTTCATTCTTTATTCATCCGGGACGGGGAAGCTGGCTGTAATGTCCTTGTGGCAGATGTAGCGTCTGACTTTTCAGCTTCTGTGGCGTCATGCCTGGAAGACAGCCCTCAGAAGTTCTGCCAGATTACAGTGCAAAGGCTGGGAGGTGGTGTGTGCACGCAAGGGTGAGAGCACGGGGGTTGATTTTCAAACCTCGGCAAGAGTGTTTAAAAAGGGAGGCCTAATCATCTAAGCCTCAAATTAAATTATTCCAGACAGAAGACGTTTTGCAATCTCTGATGGCTTGAATTGACTCTCGGGGACAATTTCCTTAGTGGACGTCTCCGTGCCGGGGCATAAAACCAGCGGCTTAGGACTCCGTGCGTATACGTCTTCAAAGATAGCGTGAAAAAGAAAGAGCTTTCTGTTAGCGGATCCCAGCTGATCGAATGTGATTTGTGTTCGATGCTTTCGCTACTGTCTGCTCTCACGTGTCTGGGACAGCATTAACAATCTCGCACAGTGCGAATAACTTCCAGTTTTAACATTAACATTCGTTCCCTTTTTCCGAGTGGCACGGCTATCTCTCCCTCTCTCTCTCTCTCTCTCTCTCTATTTTTGTTGGACAGAAACTCAAGATTTCTTCCCACCAGTCACTGACTCCATGCATGTGATTTGCACATTTCCCCCAAGACATTGCCCCTAAACCTGTCCTTCAAAGCTGGCATTTACGTCACGTGCCTTTAGAGTACTCGGTCTCTCTAGATTTATCTCACTCTCTCTTCTGGTATTATTCACTTCATTTTGAGACGCTTCACCCCTCTCTCAACCCTTATTTCATTCAAAGCCTGGCTGTTTCTTCCTGCAGAGATTTGAAACCAATGATGGAGCACAGTAACGCTTTGGCTCTCCAAATTGTAATGCATGATTTCCTGCACTGCACTGGAACACTACATTTCAGTGATTATAAAGACCATTGTGCCATTATTTATTTATTTAGTCGAGTTGCCTTTCTTTTTTTTTTTTTTTAAACACTATATATATATATATATATATATATATATAGTCAGTGATGATAATAGTCCAGTCACATACATCTCTGGACGTCTAGTAGTTTTTCAGAACATTAATTCCAATAATAATAATAATAATAATAATAATAATAATGATTCAGAACATTACTTTTGAGTTATGAAGTTCACATTTTAATTGCAGGTCATTGGAGTCTATGGAAAGTAAGAGCTGCACAATATCTTTCATGTCTTCGGTTTCATATAGATATGTCTGTTTCTTAACACAATTATGAGCTAAAATAAGTGACATAAATAACAAAGGCATGTTTCTAATTAGCTGAGAAAAAAATGTCAATCTTTCTAATTAGTTCTGAAAGGATAATGAGTCTTTATTGATCACATTTACATTACAGCAGAGTGAAATTCTTTTCTTCGCATACCCCAGCATGGCAGGAAGCTGGGGTCTGATGGCAGGGTCAGACATGATACAGCGCCCCCTGGAGCAGAGAGGGTTAAGGGCCTTGCTCAAGGGCCCAACGGTGGCAGCTTGGCAGTGCTGAGGCTTGAACCCACGACCTTCCGAGCAGTAACCCAGCGCATTAACCATCAAGCCACCACTGCCCCCTTGTGAAAGTTGTGAAAGGATCTTTGTGCGATGCACTGAAAGAAAAAAAAAACTTTTTAAAAAAGTGGTGTTATCTTGAAAACATTCTGAAGACCCTCAGTTAAGGTTCATTAGCATTATTATTCGATGTTCTGTAAAAAGGTGTAAAATGGATATCGCCTCTCTCTATCCATGCTGTCTTGAAATAGCTGTCTGACTGAAGAAGACTGCACCTTTTTCACCTGGCAAACAGAGCTAAACAATGTTGATTTACAGCAGTGAGAAACTTTCATTCCAGTCCACCCACACTGCGCTAGCTTATTATTATTATTATTACCCACACTGCGCTAGCTAAATATGCGCTAGTTAATTACTTAATGTTGATTACAGATGTACTTGGCATCAGACAGTATATCGAGTCTGACTCGATCCGGAGTTGCCCCGACAGCACCAGACAGGTCGGTGGACGGTGATTTTTAGGAACTGTCTGTTCTTGTAGTATCAAGGCATTCTTTTACAGTAATCCCCACAGTTTCCTGGCACCATCCCAGACCCGGTTTCTGGCACGAGCTAGACCTGATTATCGCGAGAAGGCCTTTGCTGAACTGTGTCCTTGCCACTTGCTCTGTGTGACACAGACCACTGCCTTGTTCGGAGCAGAATACAACTTCAGCCCGAGCAAATAAACTACCCTAAGCTGTAAAACTGCCTGGGCCTCCACCACTGTTTGTCTATTGCCACAAAGGACCAGAGATTAATGCTGATTACAGATGTACTTGGCAACAACCCTCTCTTTCCACTATGACCCAGTCATGTCTTCTGCCTCAACAGCAGATGACGCTTTGGTGTTAAGTATTCTTAAGGTACTTTATTAATACTTTGTGTATGTGACTGGCACCAAACAGACGATCAAACCTGATCAGATGAACCTGCCTTCTGCCTCGAGAGCTCGTGACACAAGGGCAAAGTTTGTTTGGACACTGTATTCTTATGGTCTAGTATGCAAGCACATTCTTCTACAGCTGACCCGTATGTTTTCTCGCTGCTCAGTGTGACACCAACTACTGCCTTGTTCAGAGCAGGACTTTTGGCTCAGCCAGACAAACCACTCTAAGCTGAAAAGCTGCCTGGACAGACCCCTATTTGTCTAAATGCACCAAGGACCAGCGTTTAATGCTGATTACAGACGTACTTGGCACCGAACGGCATCGGATAATTCGGTATTAGAAAAGCTAAAAGTGTTCTTAAGGTCTTTTCTCAAAGACTTTTGCGATGCCTGCACACTCTTCTACACTACAGTACACCCGAACAGAGTTTGCTGGCACCATGTCGTGTCCAGTTACTAGCAGCGGCAAGACCGGGTCTCAAAACGACTTCGTACGCACGGCTCAGCGTGTCACCAACCACTATCATATTGGGAGCAGCTCCCTGCTCTAAGCTGAAAATCCACCTGGGCCTCTAGCACTCTGTCCATAGATGTAAAGGACCAGGGGTTAATGCTGATTACAGATGTAAATGTCATGAAGCAGACAGCTAAACCTGATCATGACGTCCACCTCTAGAGCACATGATGCACAGAAAAAGGGGCAAAGTTTGTTCGGGTACCGTATTCTTACGGTCTAGGATCAAGGCACCATCCCGTCTAGTTGCTGGCACATACTATTTCAAGACGTCGTCGCTGAACTGTGTCCTTGGTACCAACAACTCATTGCTCAGTGTGACACCAAACACTGCCTCGTTCGGAGCAGGATGTTTGGCTAAAACAGATAAACCACTCTAAGCTGAAAAGCTGCCTGGCCCTCCAACACTATTTTCCTAAAAGCAAGGGCCAAGATTAATGCTGATTACAGATATACTTCCCACCAATCAGCCCGATCACGTAATGTCAGACAGCAGGGGTGTTCTAAATGCTCAAAGTGTGTTGGTACTCTGTAGTACTCTGAATTATCAGCACATTCTTCTATATCAAACCCCACCACAGTTAATCCCACTCAACATCCCAGGTTACATCCCGGGTTAAGTCGTTGGCAAAAGCTAGACTGCTCCAGTGTCCTCGCCACCAACAGCCGTCTCATTGCTCAGTTTGACACAGAAATCAGCCTTGACCTGGAGAAGGATATGAATTCTGCCCAAGTAAATAAACCACTTCAGGTTGAAAAGCTGCCCGTTTACACCATAGACACCAAGGGCCGAAGCTTAACGCTGATTACAGAGTTACTCGGCAGCCAACGACTACATTCCTCCCCATGTAATCATGCCTTTTTCCTCAATAACACAGGAAACCTCGGTTTTAGAAACGCACAGTTTGTTCTCTATTCCTGTAGCCGTCTTCCAAGACTTTTGTATTAACGCTGCTTTCTACAGTAAACCCCACAAGAAAGCCTCGTGGCACCGTCGTAGGTCCGCAAAAAGGCATCCGCCGGACCGGATGCAGACAACACCGATGAAGGACGACGGGTATAAACACATTAACAAAAATCACAGTCAGCTAAGACGACAAAGACACGGAAGAACCCGGGCGAGTCGGTGCTATGAGAGGTGAGATTTGCCATAGAAACCAAATTGAGAGCCCTTATCAGCTATGAAAGGGATCCTTTAGTGAAATGGGTGCAGTCGGTGCTAGCAAATACTCTTGGCCAAAACTCTGAGAGCATTCAGTTATGTGCACAGCAACCCTTTACCCTTTAAAGAGCTTTTTGAATCGTTAATTCTCCATCAGACGGGATCGAGCCAAACCTGAATTTCTGTTATGGGGAATAATTACCAAATTACACTACAATAGCATAGCCGTTAAACCCAACCCATATGCTTATGATTCCTTTTTGGGACATATTTTGAATGGCTAGGAGGTTTACTTATTATTATTATTATTATTATTATTATTATTATTACATTTAACTCTCTATTATTTGATTTTAATCTCCTCTTTAGCCGTGCTCAGATATAATCAGCAAACCGTGCGTGTCACCGTGCCAGCTGTGTTTGTGTCAAAGAACGTCTTTTGTTCTGCGGTGATAATACCTGTACTCCTGCATTATTCCCGCTCTTTGATTCGTTTTTGAAAGTGTTCGCATCTCCCCAGTGCTCGGTCTTTTTAAAATAAAGTGGAGGTGTAATACTGGCAGGCAGCCAGACCATGGGACTTAATGACTGCTGCGACGTTCCGTCTATAGGTTTTGGCTTTATTTCTTTTTTCTTTTTCTTTTTTTCTTCTTTTCTTTTCTTTTTTTTTTAAATTTTTTTTCTAGTCCGTTGCAGTTTGGTTGTCATTGTAATGTTAAAACCAGCACAGCGGTGCGCAAAACCACTGAACTCAAACAACACACCCCGGAAAGCACAAAAGCACCTCAGGAGCTGCCATCTTGGATCAGCTCAGAAATACGTTAGAAGCAAGCTACGCTGTGCCATGCGGGAGACGCATGTGTGTACGTGTGATTCATGCGTAGCCGCGTGTCGTACGTTTGCATACTCGACTCACCTGGACTCCTTCGGCTATAACGAGAGCGGGGAGGACGGATCGGGCCGGTTTCACGGGGCCGAGAAGGAAAAAAAGCCGAAGCTTTGCGAGGAGTCTGTGCGCAGTAGAAAGACGAGCTGACTGGCCATTTGTCTGCTTTCTCCAGGTTACCGCGGTGCATTGATTCGAGGTATAATTAAGCGGCGGGTGGGCGTATGGTGCTGTGGCCCAGCAGGAACATGGCAGCGCATGGAGCTCTGCTACACCCGCTAAAACACTGCTGATTACTGACTTCACACAGCTGTCTAACTAACACCTTCCTGCCTTGCTCGCAGCTAAAAAGCATTAAGGCTTTCACCGTTTTTTGCTTTTCATTTCCCCTCCAGCGAGTGTGTTTGGTAGGTCTGCTGTCAGTGTAAAGTACATCAGCGTTGGCGGATGAGCTCTGTGCGTTCTGCTAATGAACAGAATTAGCAGCCTTTGCGTGGATATCATGTCGACACCGGTGTTAAAGTTTTCTGTTTTATTTCCGTGCAGGCTTTTCGTCTGACGGACGGGAAAAGAAAAACCCAGAGAATAACACTACCGCCGTTTCCGTCCATGAATCCTTGTTGATCGATGAGAGGTCACGGTGCTTCCGGCTGTTGAATATGACGGGAGCTTTAGCACCTCGGTGCTTCTTTAACGCTCGGAACGGGAGCGTAATTATCGGCGGTGACTCGCGAGCAGGGTCGTGGCGGGATCTGTCAGCAGTCAGGACGGTGTAATTGGCTCACAAAGCCACTAAGCACAAGTATTAATAGACTTAAAATGTAATTAAAGGTGTGGCCGCAGGCTTTTCGGAGAGAGCAGTGTTTCTTACGCAAAGCCAGCTTTGGTGGGAGCTTTGGTGTAATTGGGTTATGTCGTACTCATTCTTTTTTTTTCCTTTAATGGCCTTCAGATGTTCCTTACTACCTGTTCTACTCAGAAGTATTTATCACAAAGTAAAAAAAAAAAAAAAAAAAAGTCTTAGTCTTAGTGGAGGATCTAGAACCGAACCTGATTCACAGCTTACTTATATGGCGCATTCGGTAACAGTAGTCGGTTTGATCTGACGCCGAAGCAGTGTGACGCCTCAGTCATTACGAGCAGCTTTGATTTCCAGCCCAGAGTTTAGCGCTTCTCCAAGAGCGAGGATCTTTTTATTCTCATGCTGTAATACACCTCGTACGTGAACAATAGCATGTTCCACTTCATATTTTTCTTTGATGCAGATCCTTTCTCCCCCCCCCCCACACTCATTCGAGTTAATTATATGAAACAACGATCCCCAGAGACGAGAGCGACTCTTCGTTGCGGTCCCTCTTGACATTTGCTGGCTGACTTTTCAGAATTTAATTCTCCTCTCGGGCCTTGCGATTCATCTCTCGTTCCTTCCTGCTCTTGTACGTCCGTTCGGGTCTTGTTTTCTTTTCAGCCCGGTCAGCTCTCGAAACGGACGATTGGGAGATGGCACGGCCCGTCTCGCGGTGCCTGTAGTGAGCGTTTAATCCAGCGAGAGGCACTGTATGTCCAGAGTGAAAGGATCACTTCATATAGTCATCTAGTCCACTTCATATTCACAGAGATGAAAAGACTCCCTCAGTGCTCCTGTACCTCAAACCTCCACCACGCCAGACCCACTTTGGCCCGGGAACGTCTCTCTATTTCCATGCGAACGGGCCGCGATGGCCGCAGCTGCTCGGAGAGGAGGTCAGCAATTAGGGTGCAAAAGGCACAGCGGTTTAATGGGAGAGTGCATTACCATTGACAGCAATGAGTGCACTAATTGGGGCTAATTAGTTCGCTGACGTTGGGATCGATAAATATTGCATACGTTTCTGAAAAGGAAGCCTCGCTTCGCAGATGGCGAGTTGGCGACTGTGTGTCTTGGCAAACTGCTGCGTTACCTTTTTCCCCCTCCGTCTGTTCTACGGTTGCACATGGTGCGTTCAGTGTTTCTAAGACGAGCTTCGTCCTCTTCCGAGAAAGAGCGTTAATTAATCACGCGCATCCGATTTACTTCCACCTGTAATATAATGGGCACATTAACGATAGTATAAATTAATCAGAATCGAGTGGCGGTATAATTGAATCAAATTAGAAACAAGCAAGTAGATTCGCTCGTCTTCGGAAAAAAAAAAAAAAAGAAAAAAAAAACGTAGTTAGAGGCTTCGAAGAAACCCCCACTGCGAAAATGATTCAGAAGAGCTTCTTTGCGCTACAAGTTAATAATATATTGCAATTTGTTAATTAAGGGCAAAATGCATGGGAGTTTGGGTGTTTTCCCAACACAGATTAATCACTGAAATGAGAAAGGGGCCTCGTGCGGGTTTACGCCCGGTAATAATGAAATAAAGACAGCATGCTGTTTTAAGAGAGAGAGAGGCAGAGAGAGAGAGAGAGAGAGTGAGAGAGGCTTGCATCGGGAGCAGAAATCAATAGCAGGTTGGGTGGTGAAGCCTGAACTCCTCCATTAGCCTCTCCAAACGCCTCATCCTTTCAACAGTGTTTCATTTCCACTCATCCTCCCTCCTCCTCCTTCCTTCTTTTTCCCCTCGCACTATTTTTTCCCCTAACCTCTGGATGAATGGGGCACGGAGGCAGTGCCCTTGGGCAGCCATGAGCGTTTGAGAGATGTCGACTCATCGTAGCGTGGCACAGTTCATCCCTCCGTGGCCAAGAACGACAGATAAAAAAAAAAGGATGAAGAAATATATATATATTTATATATATATATATATATATATATATATATAAAGGCTGGATGATTCAGGCTCACTTTTTATTTTAATTGCTATTATTTTTTCAGCACCTTTTATTGGGTCCATATCATTTCTTTCTTTTTTTTTTCTCAGACCAAGGGACAGAAGAAGAAAGTGCGGGAATGAAGGAAAGAGAAAAAGGGAGTGTTTCAAAGAGCGAGAGTGATGCGAGGCCCATGCTGAGTGCACCAGCAGGAGGTGGTCTCTGAGCTCACAGCCAGGGAAGGCTGATAAAGACTTCTCAAAAGGCGCCTTTGTCCATCCTTAAAACTTCTGGGCTTCGCTAACGGGAAGGAGCGAGACGGAGAGCGAGACGGAGGACGCGTGAGGGAAATCGGAGCGAGATTCCTCCATGAGAGCAATGCTAATAATCGAGCGTGTTTAGCGTGCGTGCGTGCGTGCGTGCTCACGCACGCGTGAACGGCGTGCCGCGTACGGGCATGTCGACCGTTTTGTGCCGAATGAGATTTTTAACCCCGACTCATTAAAATCAAGTCCTGGTCATTAAACATCTCATTCATTTCTCGGGAAGACGACGACGACCCGGTCTAATTTCTCATTATTCGCCCTGAACTAATATTCTTCCAATTTCCCAACAGGGTAATCCATCTCTCTCGTTCCCACTCATCTTCAAACGTGAGGGACGAGGAGAGAAATGGCTCACAGTGGATATGATTACATTCCTCAGTCAGGTGTTACACGGTTAATCCGGACGTTTGTGTAATGGACTTTGAGAAAGAGGTGGGCGAAAATCTTCCCGTTTAAAGGAAAATAATCAACATTGACATGACACTTTTTATCCATTTATAGTTACATTTAATGTTGTGGAGCGTTTTGGGCAGCTTACCTTTATAGCAGCATGAAGTTAATAAGACACACCCGTAAGAGAGACGGAAAACGTGCCGAACGTTACAAGGCGCTCACACTGGCGACTCCTTCCGTAAAAATGAAATATCAATAAACAGAAAACCTTACCATATGAGTGATGACATTTTTTTAAAAATGTTTTAAATTAAATAACAGCATGTGAGGACCAGTCAGAATCCAGAATTCAGCAGAGCTATGGACGTTGCTGATTGGACATTAAAATATCATTTTTACCGCTTGATTAATCCGTGATGTTTTTTTTTTTGTTTTTTTTTTCCAAAACCTCATCCAAACTTACCTTCTAAGTAAGAGAGTCTGGAATTTTTGGTATTAACACTAGTAGAATTTACAAACGTATTTGAGAGCGTTCTTCATGGTGAAATGTGATGTTCAGTGGGAGGTCTGTGAAGAAAACGGGGTGTCTGATGGGTAGCCGAGACCCGCACCTCTTCAGTATCCGCATTGAGCAAATGTAAACGAAATCGTCCACCCAGTCTTTAAATATATCGAACGCTAACGCTCCGACAGTCTTTGAGTGTTCCTGGAAAAGTATAGGATTGTCCTCATCTCGTCTTTCGTCCATTATGGCATAATTGCTCCTTTGACGGATATGGAATGGTGGCGTGATAACGCATTAATTATCCCACGTCCCAGCTGAGTGGACCGCCTCGTGGACTTTTTCACCACGTGAGCTGATTAGCATCAAGCACATACTATGTATTTTGCATCGCGAACCGTAGAACCTAGTGAACGTGATCCGAAATGTCTGTTACATGTACAAGCCAGTGCCGTCGTGGAAAACGTCTGGGTTAGGCACGTTACGCCGTTCCCTGAGACGGGAACGAGACGTTGCGTGAGCTTCACTCTGTGGGAAGCGCCCTCCGCTCGCACGTGACCAGAATCTGAAATCTGTGTGCAATCAGGTGACGTGGTAAATCTAAAGATGAGACTGTGATGAGCTTTATTTAATAATTTATTTATTGTTTAAGTAGTGGATGCACCCCACCAAATCTACTCATAAAATACAATAAATTCAATTAAAGTAAAATACAGCGCCGTCCACAACCTACAACAGACCTGGCGCCGACTTCTGGTTTTTACCACGACTTCACTGCGTCGCTATTTACAGACGTATACAGAGGAGACCGAGGCAAACAAATCTGTAGAGCTAAGCCTGGAAAAATATATATATATATATATATATATATATATATATATATATATATATATATATATATCCCAGCCTTCATATTCCAGCCTGTTGCTCGTATATATCCCTGCTGATCTTTCTTCTGCTCTCGAACCTCTCTCAGCTTCCCTTCTTTTCTCCCTCTGTTCAAAAGAAGAGCATGAAAAACATCTTTGTTGCAGAAGCTTTGGAGTGGCGTTGGCAGAGGGCAGGCCTCGTCCATTCGCCTTGTTCTGCTCTGTCATGCCCTTCCTCAGATGTACTCAAGGACCAGCTGGGTTTCACCTGGCATCTTCCCATTTTGGGCCGCTCTACCCGCTGTCTGGGGCTCGGCTTCCGTAAAGTAGAGCAATCTGCTAACGAAAGCAAATGGTAAAGTAGGTTTCGTGAGCGATTTGCATTCATACGCATACCTGTGAAAGCAGCGTTTGCATATCAAAAGGTTATTCCTCATGCAGTGGTGTGAAAATACGGGGTGGTGACTCGGTGGTTAAAGCACCTGGCTACTGATCAGAAGGTTTTGAGTTCAAAATCCCAGCGCTGTCAAGCTGCCACCTTGAGAACCTCAAGCAAAGCTCCTTAACCCTGTCTGCTCCAGGGGTACTGTTATACTATAATACCCCCCCCCCCCCCCCAAAAAAAAAGGATTTCCCTGCACTGTACTCGTATGACAGTTTGACACTGTACTTATAGGTATGTCTCCTTCTTCTAAAAGAGTTTCCATTCACAATGGAATGGCAGGATGACAGGAAGTGATATTAATGAGAGTTGGCATGCTACTTGAGTCAAGAACTGGGTGTCGTTTGGAGGAATGATAGTCCCAGACACTGTTCATCCTTGTCATACCCAAAAGCGTCACTCTTAGTATGGTTGGTAAACATTGAGATCTGTCGTATATACACCTCTGAATACAAACTGTTAGTTTTTAACCAAAACCGATAGCACTGTTGTATTGGAATCGACTCTTCATCTGGTTTCCCATCGACTCCCCAATCTCCCCACCCACTAGCCAGTTATGCCAGCTATGCAGGCTGGCACGTACTTCCTCCTGGACACCAACCGGGGGGGTAGTGTTGGCTTGGTGGTTAAGGCTCTGATCAAAAGGTCGGGGGTTCAAGCCCCAGCACTGCCAAGCTGCCACTGTTGGGCCCTTGAGCAAGGCCCTTAACCCTCTCTGCTCCAGGGAGCGCTGTATCATGTCTGACCCTGTACTCTGACCCCGACTTCCTGACATGCTGGGGTATGCTGTAATGTATATGTGACGAATAAGGACTCATTATCATTAACCTCATCTTCAGCTGAGTTTTATCTGTACAGCGCTTCCAACAGTGAACATTCTCACAAAGCAACTTCACAGAAATGTATAAATTCAGAAATGTATCCCTAATGAGCAAACCAGAGGCGACGGTGGTGACGGCGGTCTCTTTAAAATAAAATTAAAATATTTATGTTTTGTGAATCTTGGCAGTCCCTGTCCAGGGTGTACCCCGCCTTGTGCCCCATGCTCCCTGGGATAGGCTCCAGGTTCCTCGTGACCCTGAAGAAAAGTATAAGCGGTATAGAAGATGGATGGATGGATGGATGGTTGGAATCTCGGCAGTACGCCATGCAGTGATAATCAGCCGCGCTGTAGCACAATATTCAGCACAAATGCAGTATATGGTGCATTTACGAGGAAGGTGCCTTAAAGGAAGTTTAAATATAGCTTTTTTATGACTTAAAGACAGCATTGCATGAATCCTTATCACAGAGTGAATCGCATAACTTTACCGTACGCGCCGAGAACCCGAGCAGTATTTAGCATCCGCGTGCCTGCGTGTCACACGATGGGTTTATTAGGCGCTACCATTACAACAATGCTGTCAGAAACGGCTCCGCGGTGTCCTCGTGTACATTAGGCAGCCAGACGTCGCTGTAAATATCCGTCTTTCTGCCGCACTTCGTTCCGTTGTTTCGGTCCCCATTAGCGACTTGTCATGTCGCATTTGCAATCCGTCAGCGCGCCCTCTGTGTCGAGGGTTTGACTTAATCTCCAGATATTTATTCCAGCAGGCTTTTGATAAACCTGTAATTATCAAGGGGGGGTGGGGGGGGTGGGACAAGCAGTTATATAGAATCGAATAACAGCGGCGTAAGCGACACGGCTCAGGGAACGATATCATGCTGACTACAATTCCTGCATCTGAAGCTTATTTAATGCTGGGGGCCTGATCAATTCTATTGATCCGAGAAAAAGAGAGAGAGCGCGAGAGAGAACCGTTCTTTATCATATGCACTGTTTACAAATTCCCAGTTACACCACTGGCGTTCGTCATAAATTTACAGCCAGTTAATGATGGCCTCCTGTCATACTTTTACAGGAGCATTGATTAAAACATTAGTGCTCAAATTGACTGTGCCCATCGATCCGATTCGCACCGCTGCCGCTCAGACCAGCGAGAGGACAAACCCAATCCATCGCTTCCTCTGGAGATCGAGCTGCTGATTCAGGTCTGGACAAAAAGGACGAGAGTTAAGGCCGAAGAAGAGAAGAGCGAGGCGCGCAGACGTGCTCCCAACAAATCACAAGCGCATTTAGCTAGCGTTACGGTGAAGTCAGTTAACTTCAGACGCGGGAGTTTAACCGTAGGTGACGGAACGAGGGAGTCTGTAATGGAAAAGTTGTTCAGTTTGTTTGTTTTGTTAGTCCGTGTTTTTTTGTGTTTGTTTTTTTTACATTTGGCATCCTATACGAAAAGGATTCCAACACGCACGGGATTGCAATACGTTGCAGCAGAATCGGATCTCTCTCGGCTTTATAATCGCATTTGTTTAGATATAAATGTCCAAAAAAAAAAAAAAAAAGGTGTCCCAAGACGTGCACTCCTACTCTGTGAAACCGAAGCAAATCCCAAGCTTTATTTGGTTTATAACTTCGAATGAAGTCACCCGAGCTGGTGGACGCGGACTCACCGGGTCTCTCGGCTTTATCATTTTGATTACGGAAGGCAAAAGAAATAAAAATAAAGCAATTAGTAATCTGAGAAACGCCACTTGGCCCACTTTCTTTTTTCTTTTTTTTTTCCCCACCCCTCCTCTCGTCATGTCTCCTGCGCGTTGTGATTTTCCACAACGTACGAGCCGAGAAGCCGATCCCGGACACGCGAGCTGGAGGATTATCGTTTTGTAAACACGGCAAATAACCGACTCGGACGTTATTTTACGCTGGTGTCATAAGAATACGCGGACGATCAAGGCGAGATGAGAAAGAAAAGAAAAAAAAGAGAAACAATTCACGCCTTTAAATCAGTGCTCCAGAAAGGAAACGATTGCATTACTGGTATTTACAAGAACCCCGTCAGGGGAGACGTGACTAATGCTGGAGTTAACAAAACTACCTTTGAGCTGCTACACATTGTGAACAAATTGCTAAAATGCAAACAAATATATATATATATATATATATAATTAAAAAAAAGACCTCGGATGATGAAACACGTTCTCAAAGCCAGAAGATCTACTTGCATTAGGACACTCATACATCCAAACATTTCTACGTTTCGCTCTCGGAAAAACCCTGAGCCACCACCGCTTCTGGCACCAGTAGCAGTAGTGTAAAACGCTGTGTGGCACATATTCAGGTCTTTTGGCAGTGTGATACTCCTTGCACTAGTCAGTCGGCCTTTTCCGAACACATCTGGTTGTGGAATACGGTATTTTTCCACCCTTAAACAACCGAAATACGTAAGCCGTCCGACACACGCTAATCCCTGTGTAAAATATACATGGCGAGCAAATGATTGCTCAGTCAGGCCCGGGCGCTCAGTGCAAACCCCTGCGTCACACAGCACACTGATCTTTCAGTAGGATAATTCCACATGCGGAGTTTGGTTTATTATTATTTTTTTCCGTCGTTAGCACAAAAGGGATTTTTAGTAGCACTGCGCAGGCCAATAATGCGCCACCAAGGACACAGCGAGCCCTGGCGATATTACAGAAAATGGGCCTTTTTAAGTGCAAGTCTGTGTCTCCGTAGGGTTTTTTTTTTATTTCGGCGATGGTGTGCGTCCCAGCAGTTCTCTTCTCCGCTCAGTCGCCTTTCCAGGCTGCCGATCGGAGGCACCGAGGGCTGGACACCTGCAGTTTTTTATAGCTACCTTTCAGTTAGGAGTCGCTTTAGGCCAGTAATAAAGCCCACTGCTGCGCACAGCCAATGTACATACAGCTTTCTTTTATTGTATTGTATTGTATTGTAATTTATTTATTTATTTATTTATTTATTTATTTTCCCTCTCTCAATCTCAATCAATTTAGCAAAGTTCCCCCCGAACAAAAGTTCCGCGTCCTCTTCACATAATCAATCGGAACAAAAAAAAAAACGCTTTTTAAAAAACGAATTGGAAAAATCACACGTTGTGAACGTCTTGCCTCGGACTTTTATTAAATGCGTGCGGTCCGCTTCAGAAATAGGCAGACGCGTCAAGCAGCGAGCGGAGACCCGGGTTTCCACTCGCTCCGGCACGTTTGTTTTAAGGGACGTTCATGTAAATGTTCTCCTCGACGGATTTGGCGCTCTTCGGTACAGGTCGTGTTCGGGAGGAACAGAATACGGAGGTAGGATTTAGGAAGGAGGGAGTATGGTAGAAGAAAAGAGAGAGAGAGAGAGAGATTTATTGTCATTCTAGCCATTCTAGTCGAATGAATTAGTGTTCTCTAGGGCCTTGGTGACAACAGCGCGGTACGAGGTAATCACCGCGGAACATGTAGCGTAAATTACAGTGGAAATAGACAACAAGGTACAAGACAACGAATACATGCTGTGTAAGTAGAACTGGTACAATAAGTACAACGTCATAAATACAGCATGAGGCAATTCCTCAAACCTTAACACGAGCGCCTGCGATGACTACCATGAAGAGATACTCAAAGAAAGTGGCCGTCTAACCATTTTAGGTAGACTCAGAGGAGCTGATGCACTCACACATGCCGCCACGTCCGTTCCGTAAAAGAGGATGGGTTTTTAAAGATCTCCCGGATGTCTGAACGATGGAGTTGAACATTAGCTTGCGTGACCATTTACATATCACGACCTCCTGCTCGTCTGGTAATGAAGATATCCGGAAAAGAGATGCGCTGTATGATATCTATGATACGAGTCTCTTCACTCCACTGGTCTCCGTTCACTCTAACATCGACGAGGAAACTATCGCTGATTCATTCGCACACATCTGTTCTGCTGGAAACAAATGTTCTGTGCAGAGTGTGTATGCGTGTAAGTGTACAGGCGGCTGTGGATCAGGTGGTAGAGCGGGTTGTCCATTAATCATAGGGTTGGCAGTTCGGTTCCCAACCCACGTGACATGCCGAAGCGTCCCTGGGCAAGATGCTGAACCCCATCCCGATGGCAAGCTAGCGCCTTGCATTGCAGCTCTGCTAGCATTGTTGTGTGTGCGTGAGAGAGTGTGTGTGTGTGTGTGAAGGGGTGAATGAGAACCAGTGTACAGCACTTTGTAGAGCCACTAAGGTTAAAAAAAAGCAGGATATGAGTGCAAACTAGCATGATTAGGCGAATGTACGTTTCTCTACGTCCAACATGTGGACACCTGACCATCACACCCATATGTGGTTCTTCTCCAAACTGGTACCACAAATGTTCCTGTGCACAAAACGGGCTCCATGAAGACACGGTGTGTTAAGAGTGGACTGGAAGTGGAACTCGAGTGTCCTGCACAATCAAGAGCCCTGACCTCAACCTCAACCTCGCTGAACACCTTCGGGATGAACTGGAACTGGAGCCAACATCATCCAACATCAGCGCCTGACCTCGACCTCACCGCCAATCCCCACAGCCACACTCCAAGAAGAGTGGAGCTTATTATAACGGCATAAAGCGGGGAATAAATCCGGACTGGGATGTTCTGTGAGCACATACGAGCTTGATGGTCGGGGGTGCGCATACTTTTGGCCGTGTAGTGTATGTAAGTGCACGATGCGTCGAAGTGACTGAAAGATAGCTGTATAATTGCGTATATAGAGGGAGTTTAAATGGGAGCATGGAGACGCATACATGCGAACTGAGATCTTTTTTAGCGTCTGAATGTAAACGATTTGACTATTTTATTCGTTTCAGAAGCGATTTTTCTTCTTGATTTGTCCTAAGGGTGTACGGACCCGACCGTGTGGCGTATGCAAGGGAGAAAGAGAGAGTGAGAGTGTGTCGATGTGTGTGCGTGTGAGGGAGAAAGAGAGAGAGGGAGAGATATTTCATCTCATCCATCTTCTGGACTGGCCCAGATATTGGAGCTGTCTCATTCCTCCCTGTGTTCCCCTCATCAGTGTCCTTCTCAGTGTTCTCATAGAGGAATAGGCTGTAGTGGGTAGTCTCAGTCCGACGCTCTCCTCGCAGCGCCGTCTCCGTCAGGGTCAGACTCAGGCTGAGGAACATCACACCGGAATAGACCACAAAGACAAGTGGAGCTTCCGAGTGGTTGTGTCTCCGTCTCAGTGAACCTTTTTTGTTCCGTTCAAGCTGATCTGTGTGTGTGTGTGTGTAGTCTCACAAGGAGAATACACATCTGGAGACCTTCTTTCAAAAAGACTTGGTGGTGAATTACAGGGGGGGAAAAAAGAGTAGGAACGTCACACCCATGCCACTTTCCCTCTAAACCCAGCCCCGGTTTCCTGTATTCCGGAGGAACAAGACCTCAGGATCTTGTAAAGGTTTGAAAATGATGTTGAACAGAACCATTTCCGTAAAGGATGTCCGTGGGCGTCGCTGGCTAACAGCTCCGGGGTCCCTGGTAGGTGGATCCGTGACTGAAAATTGCCCCTAGGTGTGAATGAGTGTGTGAATGAGTGTGTGTGTGTCTGAGATAATATAATACTGGGTACTCCAGATCCACTGCGAATTCATTCACATTTAAAAGTGACCTTCGTTTGTGCTTCCAAAGTGCTGTCGAGCGGTACCGTAAAGTCCACAGGAACGAAATCCTCTTAGACTTCCGAACGGGTGCACTCTGATTGGTCGCGGTTGTATTGTGGGTGGAGACTTACTTCCTATAGAGTCTGCACAGATGATTTATTATGATTTCAGTGCCGGAGCGCTTCTTCATCTGGGTTAATGCTGTAACGCTAGCCGTGGCTTTAAAATATGCGGGTTATGCGAAAAAGCGCCGGCAAAACAACGAGCGAAAGACGGCGGCGTGCAGCAGAGAGCAAAATAACACCCTGAAGTAATGTAAGAACTCACGAACAAAAGCGGTTGTAGGAACGACAGTAAATGAAATCGTGAAGTGCTTTACGCGAGCGAGCAAATAAACGAATAAACGGATAGCGAGAGGATGAGTAATAAATATGAAATAAAAAGGATAAAACAAATGAAGTAAAAGGATAAGCAGGAGTATTACCGCTGTTTACACGGCTGGTGTCGGATATAAGCTCGGTCACACGCGGTTACTCGTACGCGTCGGCCTGCGCGTCAGGAGCGACGCTGATCCTTCCAGAAGATTCTGGAAGTTGCGAAAGCTGGACGCAAAAAGCTCAACCACGTGGTTGTTTTTTTTTCTTTTCTTTGAAGAGCAGAGAGTAAGTCAGAGGTAAGGGCGTGTAAATAAAGTGGTGGACGTTGTACAGGAAGCGTGTTGGAAAGTAGCGCTGTTGGTCTGTGTAAGGCTCCGCAAGTCAGTAACAGTCACTTCTAATCAGTGTGAAACGCACAGCGAGTCAGTGTGAGTGCAGCGAGTCAGTGTGAGTGCAGCGAGATTGGACCGCTGTGGCGTTAGAGTCGGTCAGCACTCTCACAGCAGCGCTGTGGACTTGTTTAGAGACGCAGCAAGACCAGGAGTGTGGAGTTGAAACGTCTTTTATGTCGCAGCGCTGTTCAATTCTGGGTTCTGATTGGTCAGAATGGTGTGGGTTTACTTTCTACAATCAGTCCCTCCAGCAATATTCGGAGGAGCGTGCCATTTTTCTAAATTACCGCGGGTTTTCCGTCACCGCGACGCGCGTTCGGCCCAAGCGCTCTTCGATTCACGTGCAACTAAAAGGTCTCGTTTATCAACAGACGTCCCCGCGAAAGAGCGCGCGGAACAGTTTCCTGCAATTCACGTAGTTTTCCGTGAAAAAAAAAAAAAACCCTCCAAATTGCGGAAAAAGGCGGGACAGAATCGAGCGTTTAATCATCGCGCCGAAAAACTCGGTGAAATCCGAAAACGTGCGTAATCATCAATATGGTATAAGTAGACTATATTTACCGTTTATGCGAAGGAGTCTCCAGTGTCGGCGCTTTCAGCAGAAAGTATGCTTCGCTTTTTACGCGTACGCTAGGAACAACGTGCAGTACGTGCGGCGCAGATTTCGTCATCAGCAGAGTGCGAGCACACTGCGATTTGTCTAACAGGTCGCACATGG
This sequence comes from Ictalurus furcatus, assembly GCF_023375685.1. NCBI lineage: Eukaryota > Metazoa > Chordata > Actinopteri > Siluriformes > Ictaluridae > Ictalurus > Ictalurus furcatus. The sequence continues at coordinate 34,965,349 of NC_071257.1, forward strand.
GCGTTTAACGCTTTCGCACTATTTAATTGTTCCACAAGGTGGCAGCAGTGACCCAGGGCCGTTAATTCTCAAGAGAGTGGAAACAAGCGCAGGTTAGAAAGTACCCACGTTTGTATAATTCTAGCCTTAAAGTGTATAAGGATTCGTATACGGGTGCTAATCGTGGCCAGAGATTGCCCAAGCGTCGTTCCTCGTGTTGTCGTGATTCTTCTTCCTTGTCGTCCTTCACACCACAAGACCCAGCTTTACTGCTCCATACTGACTCTTGTAGGCCAGGAGGTGTAGCGCGAGTCGTCGTAATACGTACGCGTATACGCAAATACGTGTCGAACAGAGTACGCTTCGAAAGGCCACGCGTACGACCGTGCGCACACGCTAGCCTGAACGTAAAAAAAAAAAAACGACGTATACCAGATATTGTTTATAACTGCCGTGAGAACAGGAACGAACTGGTTCAACATCGATAAACGTAACTAGAAATGGATAAGCATGACACGTCATTATTTAATAAATAAAACGTGTCATTACTGGCAAGATGCTCTGACATAGGAGTGATAAAACTCTTCAGGGTTGCCCCGGTAACTCCGCTTCATCACTTCACCCCGTCATTGATTATTTCACTGTAAGCGCACCACATGGACTGTTTTATTACTCCTTATTATTAAAAAAAAGTAACAGAGTGCACACGAGTAGTCAGTCTGTCCTTCTCCAGCACACACCGGTGTTCGGTAATTAGCTGATATGTTTCATCAGGGTGTTAAAGCAGAGTGTCTCCGCACCAGAAGGCTGCTCTCATCCAGGAACGTGTTAACACTCTGCTGTTTGGAAATAACACTGGAGCTGTTTCTGATTTCTCTCTTTTCTCTCTCTCTCCCTCCTACTGATCCATTTATCTTTCTTTTTTTTTCCCCCCACTTTCAAAAACTGCCATCTTAGACATGTTCAGCATGTTTATTTTGCTTTCTGATGATGTACTTCAGCGTATACAATACAAACACCGGCTGCATTATTGTCCTGCGCGCAGCAGGTAACTGCACAGGTTCGCACGTATAATAGTCCCATTTTACGAAAATATTTACCTCTTGCGAAATGTCTCGCCTTTTTTTTATTTTTTTGTGTGTGTGGGGTTGCGTTCTGTTTTCTGCGACGGGTCTGTGTTGTACTAAACTACATATTGCGCAATCAGCGCGTGCCTGGTGACGGTTTGACGGACAGATTTGCATGTTATGGCTCAAAAACAGGCCTCTGTTGTTCAGGTGATTTCTTCAAAGTTGTGGTAAAGGTCTGGGGTTGAGGCGGCGTGTCCGTAAGGTTAATTGCTGCCAATCGGCTTGAGCTAGAAGAGGCCTGTTGTTTGAAACGGGCCAGTGAGCAAATTGAAATGATGGCATTCGATGGCATGGGGATAATTTTCCACAATTACGCAATTTGTGAGCAATGGAGGGGGGGAAAAAAAAAGTGATTTCTCTCCATCCTGCCTCTGCTTGTAAATACACGCTCAATATTCTGTGTCGAGAAAGTAAAATGAAGAGGAAAAAAAAAAAAAAGCCCTAATCTCCGGGGGTTCCCTGCTCATTTCATAACTCTGAACGGGTAGATGAAATGTTTCGCTAGCTGAGAGGATTGCCCTGTTCGGCGATGTAGCGATGCGGCGGCGTTCGAAGGCACCGGCACGTGCGTTTCATCACGGCTCCACGAGTGCACCGCCTGCTCTGTATTCTTCTGCGAAAATGACTCCGCAGAAGCCCGCCGTAGTAAGGCATCGCAATGAGGACATTTAATCAAACCAAACGGATCCGAATTTGTGGCGCCGCTCGCTATCCCCCGGTCTCTCCTGAGCTTTTCTTGGCTTGCGCCTTGCATATCTCCTTTCCCCATAAGCATGCTCTCTCACAAAGCAGGATGCATTTGGATGAATTTATAGGCTTGTTTGTGCCTGTTCGCAGGGATGCTGCACAGGCCCTGCGGATGGCCCTAATCTCCGTGGGCTTTCTCTGATTTCCCACAAGCATTACCTTTCCAGGTCCCCCCCTCATTAGGCTTCTTTCTGTTGTTCCCTTAAATATATATATATATATATATATATATATGAGACAAACAGCTCTGAAATTTAACCCTTTCCCCATCCCCAGCATGGCATATCTGCCCCGAAAACAAAGGCAGGAGCCATTTAATTTCATGCGTAGAGAGATATTTTGTAACCCGAGATACGTTTAATTATTGAGTCGTACCCTTAAGAAACAAACCCCACCCCTCCCCTTCGTTCTCCATTTATCTTTTTTCTTTGCTCGAGCCTCCACCCTCCCTGTTCCCTATTAAAAGGGCGAAGAATAGATTTGGCTGCAGCGTCCTGGTGAGATGAAAGTCCAATTATCTCCGCACACGAACAGGAGAAGCCTTAATTAGGACCGAACCAAATCTACACGAGGGGAATGCGTGCAGCTGCGGTGATGGACACGCCGCCCCGTCTCCTTAGCGACTGTCGGGAGGATGGAGGGAGCGACGACGGCGGGAAAGAAAAGTGGAGAAGGAAGTATACAATGAAAAGGAAGGGGGAAATAGGGGAAGAGAAAAGGAAGAGAGAGAGAGAGAGAGAGAGAGAGAGAGAGAGCTCGGCGTTGAAGGTGCGCCGGTGAGCGAGTGTATGATTACTGCACTCCACACATTCCCCCATTTCCATCCCCGGCTTTGATCTGCTCCCTGCCAGCAGGGGGCCGGGTACAAAACAAGCTTTTAATGTTCTTTCCGGCTACGGCCTCTATCTCCTCTTTCCAGCACCGGTGCAGGCGCTACAACGCATAGCAAATTGCTCTGCGGCCCTCGCTTTTCTTCTACACACTCTTCTAAACTGTGTGTGTGTGTGTGTGTGTGTGTGTGTGTGTGTGTAGTCCAGGTGAAAGCAGTGCGAATGTATTCTCCAAACTAAAGCAGAAGGGCGGATTGAGAGAGAGAGTGTGAGCGTGAGGTGGTGAGTGTAAACAGGGTCACAGGCTTCAGAGCATGCAAAACCGGCTTACACACCGAGGACACACACACACACACACACACACTCTCACCAGGACACTCTTGTCTTGGGAGAGGAATTATACAAATGTTTCGTGAAGGAAACAAAGCGAAATGTGAGTCACTGTGTTTTTAACATGCACCGTCGTATGTTGAATATTCCACAAGATATAAAACACAGTTCGGTTCTCAGTAACGCCGACCCCGCCCACCTGGCTCCTGCCTTCAATTTGAATCACGTTGTAGGAGCCCGAGAAATGGCATTACGCGCTGTCACCGTGCCTTTTTTTTTTTTTTTTTTTAAATATTATTTATTTATTTATTTATTT
>NC_071257.1:34971180-34993680 GCF_023375685.1 Ictalurus furcatus
CTCTCTCACTCTCTCTCTGTCTCTCTCTCGTGCTCTCTTTCTCTCTCTCTCTCTTTCTCTCTCACTCTCTCTCTGTCTCTCTCTCGTGCTCTCTTTCTCTCTCTCTCTCTTTCTCTCTCACTCTCTCTCTCTGTCTCTCTCTTGCGCTCTCTCTGTCTCTCTCTCTCTCTGCAGCTGAGGCTTTTTTTTTGGTTCAGCGTGACAGGACAATGCCACCTACTACTGCGATGGTGCATTTTAAAGTGGAGAGCTCCATCAATAAATAATGTTCGGGGCATCGGCTGATCAGCCTCACAGTGATCACCTAACAACAACAACTCCAAAAAAAAGAAAAAAAACCCAGCCTCCTCACGCTCGTACAAATAACACCAGGTCACCGGCACCAAGCAGCTGTGCTAGGTCACAGGTGCTGTGGTACAGGTGTGTGTGTATGTGTGTGTGTGTGTGTACTTTCAGCCCTGTTCTGTACCACCCACCTTGTTGGAAGTTTGTTGGGGGTTTTTTTTTGTTATTTTTTTGGTGTGTGTTATGAATAAGGAGGAGTCTCTCCTCACTGGCTTTATTTTCTTCCAGTTGTTTTGTTTTGGATTTTTATTTTATTCTGCAGATTTATTATTCTGTATCATTGTTTCTTTCTGTTGGAGGGTTAAATAAAAAATCCATCACATTATACATTCCCTCTCTACCGCTGCGGAAGGGACAGTATCGGTTATTTTGTACCCTAGTGCAGGTTGACACACACACACACACACACACACACACACACACAGTCTCGACTTTGTTGTGCATTGTTACTGCGGACGTTTTGCCACGGGTAGTGTGTGACATTAGGCATTAAGGTGTTTGCGCGCGAGTGTGTGTATACACGGAGGTAGACACAAACACATCTTGTCGCGTGCATGTGCCCAGCATTACAAGCGTATCGCTTTTGCATTTCTTTTTTTTTTTTGGAATGTTTTGTTTTTTTTCTTTTCGGTACGATTGTGCTCTTAACGTTCTTCCACGCAATCCGTCACAGTATGACGAACGTGCGAATCGGTAGCTCAGTGGACGTTCTTGTAGCATTCGGACACGTGCACGAGTTCAAATCGAAGCTCACGACACAGAAACGAAGCCAAGGTCAAAGCTGGGGAAAAGCAGACGAATAACGAAAAAGCCTAAAAGAGTTGGAGAACAAGGTAGATTATAGGTATGAAGCACAACTGCTGCTGATGTGAGATTATTCTCTATTCCACGAATATTGTGTGCTGTATTATTACCCACAATGCACCGTGAATTCAATGTAAAAACCAACGCGCACTGCTTGCATGTGAGTACCACAGTGTGCAGCGATTTCCGTCACAATTGGCAGGATCGACAGCAAAGTGGATACACGTCATCTATAAATGGAACTAAAAAATTTTATTAAATTAAATCCGATTGGTCGGGGGTGAAATTTATATCACTATATAATATAACAATATAATGTTATAGGCTTCAGTTGGTAAAAACGGAAATATGAAAAGTCAGGCTTTTCCGTCATTGAAACGACTCAAAACAGCCTCGTTGTGTCGTGTTGTTGCAGTGAGAAACAGCCTGAGGGCGCTGTGGGATACGGTATTGTGATTGCACGCAAGCGTAGTGTTCCACAAGCCTATAAAACTTTGAAAGGAATACCAGTAGGACGGAAACCTAAATAATATTTTAAAAATCTACATATTAAATAAAAGTATTTTTAAAAAACACGGCTGCCTTCCCGGTATTTATTGGTTCGCCTCTCTCGTGTCTCCGCTGTAACATTTGGTTTCCCAACAAGATCCATCGCAGCGGCCGAACCCGAAGAGAAATCGCAGAATTCGCCTGACTGAACAAACCCGCGCCGAACGAACAGACAACACCGTATAAGGTCTGATTATGATTATGCAATTTGCATAAGATGTCCCACTATATGGTAGGCTGTAAATACAAATTAATATTGCAACGTTTATTATTATTATTATTATTATTATTATTGTTATTATTATTGTTATTACACTTGTATACAAAACGTTGTACTCTGTATTCGTCTTAGTGCCCACTCAAGCAGAAACCTTAACGCCGCATGTGATGCGACACCACCGTGGAGGCAAACTACCATCGCAGTGGTGCGGTTGTCACGGCCACCGTCACAGCCTTACCCACACTATCAGATTTTCTTATGTCTATCGTACGTTAATCCTCTCGTAACACTAAAACCAACAGGTGCTTGTTAGTTGTTTATTGAATACAGAGCTTTCTCATTTTTAACACTTGTGTAAATATTTCTGTGGATTTCGGTGGCTAGGTAATTTCGTAACGTCCCGATACGTTTATATATATGATGGCGGACCGTGCCGATGTATTTCTGGACCGCTCGTCGGTGTTTTCTGAGGTCAGTCTGTTATCGCCATGCCCTCACGGTAGTGCTCAGGAGTCTATATGATAAATAGTGAAGGAGACATGCAGCTATAAACTTGCGAACTAAATATATCATTGAAACAACACACAGGTCGATTAGAATGAAGGAACGAACCAATCACAATATGACGACGGGGAAATGGAATTCTGTTCTAACTGTGAATTGGTTATAACTGTGTTTTACCGTCGCTGTACTTGTGCTGCTTGAGCAACTCTTTTTCTTTTTTTGTTTTTTGGTCTCTGGGGAGGCCGTGGTGGCTGCACGCTGTCTGCGCTGTGATTTCCTCTCTACGTGTAGCTCTTCCCCATGGGACAAGGCCACCTCTTAATGGTCCTGGTATTTAGACACAGATAATGGCCTGGTGTTAAAGAACTGGCACGCTCACACTCGTCTCACTCCAGAGTCTCCGAGGACTCGCGTTCAGGCTCGTCTGTCTTCTTCTCTCCTCAGCTGCGCCTCCATCCTGCACTCCATTAAACTTTCCATTTAAGCTTGCTCCGAAGCTTCCCGGGCTATCAGGAGCTGCGAACCTGCACCCTGCCGGAAACACCCTGCGCTCTGTGTTCTAACCTGCACTAGACCGTCACAGCACGATGAGAGTGCGTGTGAATTCTGGATTCTGATTGGTCAGAAGGTGTTGGTTCATTTTCTGTAAGAGCAGCTGGGCCAGTAGAGCAGCTGCACGTCACAGGTTTATATTCATGCACTTGTGCTAATACATTTCTGTAGGAACAGCTTATTCATATACAGGGATTTGTAAAAAAAAAAAAAAAAAAAAAGTAAATAATAATAATAATACAGCAACGGCCGTTTCCTGTTTGGCTCAGAGAAACTGCATGGGTGTCCTTAACGAATCAACTTTGCAGAATGTGATAGCGTAACCATGACGTATCCGTATTCACTACGGAGCATCTGAACGTCCACCTGGGACAAATGTGATAATCACATTAAAGCACTTTTTAAAGCATACAGATTGGATAAGCGGTTCAAAAGTTATTAAACATTTTAGAACAACAGTTATTTTTAGCCGCGGGCGGTGGTTTCCGTCTTTGAGGGTTAAAGTGTGCGTTAATATCACGGCTTGATCGTCCCGATGGCTTGGGGGTGGAAACTGACCCTGAATCATTGTTGTCCGAGTAATGATTGTACTGAGCCATCTCCCAGATGGACGAAGGGAGGCGGGCGAGCGTATGTGCTAACAAGCTGCCTTACTGAGACAGCATGCCTTACTGGTCTTTTGCATGGCTGGGCGTGTGTACCGACGATTCTCTGAGCTGTTTTCACCGCCCTCTCGAACACTTTCTGATCTCGCGCTGTGCATCCTCGACACCAGGAGATCGTACGGTCTGAGAGGATGGACGGCTGTAGTCAGCTCTGTTGATCCAGTTTGACTGTAAATGAGATGTCCATCTGAGATCCTGAGTGGTAAAGACTCTAAACCCGAAGACCTGATGGCAGTGATTGACAGAATATTGTCCTGACACCAGTCACTATGTGGCCAAAGTTTGAGGACACCTGACTATCAGATGCGCTTGTTGAACATCCGATTCCAGATTCGTTCCTCGTTTGCTGTTATAATAAGCTCCATTCTTCTAGATTTTTGTGTCATTGGCGAGATCAGGCACCGATGAGGTGTTCAGTAGGGTTGGACACTCGAGTTCTTCCACTCCAACCTTAACACACCGTGTCTTCATGGAGCTCGCTTTGTGCACAGGGGCGCCGTCATGCTGGAACATTTCTGGGCCTCTTAGTTCCAGTGAAGGGAAATTGCTAACGCTACAACACACAGAGACGTTCTATACAATTCTGCGCTTCGGCCTTTGTGTTGACAGATTGGAGTGTGATGCTCAGGTGTCCACGTATTATAAATACGGAATACATCAGCGGGCTCAGCTTGATGCCCTGTGGGATTCCGGTCTGTATTGAGAATCGGCATGGAAGAGAGATTTCTGTTGATTTTCACACACCAAGGTCCAGAATCCAGTTGTTGAGGGAATTTCCGATTCCCAGATCAAGTAGCTTGGTGATGAGCTTGGATGGGATGAAAGTATTGAATGCTAAGCTATAATCCGCAAATAACAGCCCAGTGGAACGGTTTTTATTGCCCAGCTGTGTTAGAGTGCTTTGAACCATGAGAGATCTTCTTTAGACATGTTGTAGGCAAACTGCAGCGCGTCCGTTCCCTCCACGTCATCGTCGGATGTGAAATCATAATTATGAACTATTTGTGTTTAAGTGCTATGCCCAGACAAACCAGTGGGCTAGCTTGATCTTTCTTCCACTGATCACGTTTGTATCAAAGCCGATATCGATTCATTTCCTGACTGTAGGAAAAGCCTTATAATTAATTAAAATTCATTTTCAACAGCGTATTTCTTACCTATGCTATGAGTCAACACACGTTGTACTTAGAGGGATATAAAGAACTGGAGTCATTCAAAATCACTGAAACCGTCCTTACCTCAGCCGTGATGGAAGGCGCAAAGTTTAGGCACAAAATGGCTTCCAAAGCTTTAACGTGTAACTGTAATGGTTCAGTGGTGGGTGGCTGGGTTACTGAGCAGAAGGTCGGGGGTTCAAGTCACAGCTCCGCCAAGCTGCCACTGTTGGGCCCTTGAGCCTCTCTGCTCCAGGGATGCTGTATCATGGCTGACCCTGCACTCTGACCCTGACTTCCTAACAAGCTGGGGTATGTGAAAAAAGAATTTCGCTGTGCTGCAATGTATACGTGACAAATAAAGTCGTCTGATATAATTCGCTTGACAACTCGTACACAAGCATGGACAAACGGTGCGGACTTCCCCTTGCTTTAGAATAAGGGACAGTATCAGAAGACGATGTTGTAATAAGAAATGATGAGACGTAACGGTTCTCATAAGTGTGTGTGTGGTCTAATTATGTCATCTCTCCAGGCTCGTACCGTACTCACCTCTGTGTAAGCATATATATATTCGGATCAGAGAGCCGATTATATTAAACCATGATTTGACCTGGATAACAGGAAGAAGACGTGGTGCAGTCTAGCTAACACATTCACCCACGGTTGTTAGCGGCCGCACGGCATGCTGGGTATTCGTCCTAGAAGACGGTTTACAGCGTCACAGCGGGAACTTTCCCGCACCTGTGTGCATTTCTTTTGCACGTAAGGACGATAAATAAAGGACGTAGTTGATACGCCTGTTCCCGCGCGTCCTTGGATCCATGGACGCTCTGCTCGTGCTGCGTGTGTGTGTGGAAGACTGATTTTTTTTTTTTTTTTTTCAAAAATGAATTTATTTGTACGTGCGCCTAGCTGCTTTGTGTTTCACATTTCCATGTCCTGTGTAATTTTTTTCATCTCCACGTTTGATGCGTTTCCACCCCGGCCCGACGCGGACGCCGATGCGCCGGCCACTGAAGTGTAAAGGTGAATAAATCCCTTCGTTTCAGCGGAAAGAATAAAGGAGAAGGAAGGAGAACGAGGGTCAGCACCGGTCATTATTCCTCTTCCACTAAGCACTAGATCACTTCAAATCCCCCCGCGTGTGTCTTTCAGAGCTCCGATTCCTCAGAAGTGTACAAAGAAACGTCGATGCCCACACAGGCCTTACATTTTCCTCCCGTAATGAGCTAAAGGCGTGACATCCCCGTCTTTCTGTCTCCGTCTCCTTCGCAAGTAGAAAGCCGAAGCTGTTTGACTTCTTATCATTAGCAGACGACAAAAAAAAAAAGAAGAAGAAGAAAAAACAGAGTGATTTCTGAGGTCCCTGTTGCTTCGAGATGCGCCGTTTGTCATTATTACATTCAATCCAGTCCAAATTGCACGTGCGGAGTGATGTACTTGAGCGGAAACCAGACGCAAAATGGAGGACGCGAACAGAAACGCGCAGGCCGAGACGGATCGATTTTATCGACGCCGCACTTACGATCCAGCGGTCGTGTGTTTTTGTATATATACCGTTCGGCGCCTACCGTGTGTTTGCTTCCTGAAAGTTTATCTGCAGATAGATCAGTCTCCGTGAAATTCTTTACAGTAAGCGCTGTTACGGTATCAGCAGCGTGACGATGCCGACATCGATCGGAAGACCTCGTGCGTTTTTGTGTCTTCCAGGAAGAACCGAGCTGCGAATTGACGACGTTATTACCTGCGTTGTTATTATGAAGTACATCACAGACTCAGAGAGCTGATCTACAATAACCGGATCTCTCTCTGAGGAATGACACTTACATATACAAAACCCTGAGCCATGATCCACACGAACATCTGCCTCGCGTTATTATCATTATTATTATCATTATTATTATTATTATTACTTTGTAATTGCAGTCTTGCCATATTTCTAACACACGGTATAGATGCCAGATATCAGACGTTACAGCTTTATCTCTGACACTGGAGACTCCTTCCATAAATGTTAAATAAACATCTCCTTACTTCGAAAAAAGCTTCACCATATCAGCGAAATCTGTTCGCGTGACACATACGTGCACGTCCTTGTCGCTGCTATGGAAATTCTAACGTATTAGAGCGAACGCATCAGCGTAAACCGTGGATTTTTCAGCCGCGCTACTGGCGGATTAGTCAGCAGCTTCTGACCAATCAGAATCCAGAACACAATAATAATAATCTTTCATCACTACACAGCGGATCCTAATATAATCACGAAAAAACAAATAATCTCATGTTTAAATGTACTTTTACTTTTTGTTTGTTTTGTGAAAGAGCTCTATTCGACTCTATACGTACGTCACTTCCAGCTGTCCATCAAGTGATTTGGGGCGGAGCCTGAGGTGTTTGTGGGTGTAATGCTATTAAAAACGTTATTAGCGTTAACGCAGTCATCAGGCGGACAGTCTGCTAGCGTCGCGTCGCGCTAGGATCTGGTCGTCTGAACATGATTCTGGGTTTCCCAAGATGGCCGCCCAATTCCAGTACTCAAGAACGCACGTACCGGGGACGCATGAAATCACCCGGACGCGTTCTCGATATCGAGATGCAGACCTGAGCGCACCGGCGCCGCTTGAAGTCCCAGAAGTCATTGCGGCAGAACAATGGCAGATGAATACAAACAGTGAGCTTACTACATTAAAACATGTTTAATTAGCTTCTGGTTAATCGGCCGGTTAACGATAAATCTATTAACCGGCCGAAACGTATTGCTTAGGGAGCACTGAAGAGATGAGGACCCTGTCCCGCTACTAGAAATGGGCTGGGACGGTCCGTTGCGCAACAGGAAGCTCGCAGCACATCTCGGTTCTCGCACAGCTGCGTTCTATGTACTCCTGTCCTCCCGAGTTCGTTCTTTCGATGTAGCCTGGCAAGACCGGTCTTCACGAGAGCGCGAGTTTATTCTTCGTGTTCTTAGAACTGAGAAACAGTCCGTCTTTTCTGTTGGATTTAGAGCGAACTAAGAACGACATCCATTATAACCGGAGTAATGATTTTGAATTTCTCCCACGCTGTTACGTTTATTTCTATTATGAATGCTATCTCGCTATCCAACACTGAGTGAGTGGATCTTTTGGATGTTAAAATGACTTGTAATGGGTTTCCAAGGTGACCCCAGGCTTTAGGTCTTACTCGGAGACGAATGTGACAGTGAATTTATGTCTCAAATAATTCATGCCACACGACCGTCTGGACATGATTTATTCAGGATGGGCTTTAATTAATATGTCCAATCAATCAAGCTAATTAAGACCACAGTAGGAGCTCACACAGGTACACAACAGTGTGAAAGCTAATGGTGCTTTAGAGATGTGTGTGTGTGTGTGTGTGTGTGTGTGTGTGCTCCCAATGTGTCGTACTGCACGGCCAGTTTGATGACCATTTAGAGTGTTTTCTCTACATACAGGATTTTACCATTTTTGGGGTCAATGCATCCTCTCTCTCTCTCTCTCTCTCTCTCTCTCTCTCTCTCTCTCTCTCTTTCTCTCTCTCTCTTTCTCTCTCTGGTGAGGAATGGCTGTTCCCAGTTAGTGACTCAGTGCTATCACCACTCCTCATCATTTATCAATGCGAATGTCATCCGTTACCTTCTTTCTCTCTTTCTTTCTCTCCTTCTCTTTCTATCTCTCTCTGCTTTTTTTTTTTTTTGTCCTTTCTCTCTGTTTCTCCATCTCTACATGTCCACTCTGCTCCCATCCTCGGGGACACGCTGGCACTCAGGTACAGAAAAGCGCGTGACACTCGGCAGGTCTTCTCACGGGAGAGCTATTTCCCAACGATGGCTGGTCACGCTGAAAGGACAGAGAGAGGGAGAGAGAGAAATAAGAAAGGAGATGAAAAAGGAAAGTCTATTTCACTTCTAACCTGGGAAGCGAAAATTTACTTCTTTTTTTTTTAGGCATTGTGGCATTCTCTCTGTGTGCCTCTCTCTCTCGCTCTCCTTCTCTCTCTCTCTCTCTCGCTCTCTCTCTCTCAGTGGGCAAATAGAGGTAAAGAGTACAAATCGCAGAGTCCATGCATGGCTTGCTTTTTATGTCGGTTTTAATGTCAGCTGCTGCAGGCCTCATGAGCACTAATTGGAAAGTTTGATTAGCCGAGCTGCATGGGACGGCATGGCCTGCTGCGTGGCCTGCAGAGAGACGGCAGAAAGTCTACTTAACTTTCACACTCACTCCTCTTTCTGTCCTTCCCTCTTTCTTTCCCCTCTCTCTCTCTCTTGTTTCTTGCTACGTCTTTCCGTGTAACCCACTTTCCTCCTGTCTGCCTTCAGTAGCGAGGTTTTAATGAGAGACTGTGTTCCTGTTGCTCCTGCACACCACTGTTCAGGACGTTGTACTTAACAGCAGGCCTTGCATTCGGTTTATTTATTTATTTTTTTAGGTACGTCCATTTGGTGGACTTATTTATTGCATCGGTTTAAAAAAAAAAAAGAAAAGTAGGTTGCTAGTATACGTGCTATATACATCCATCAGCCATAACATTAAAGTCACTGACGGGTGACGTGAATAGCATTAATTATCTCAGTGTCAGGGGGTGGGGTGTATTTATTTATTAGGCAGCAAGTGAAAAGTCAGTTCTCGAAGTTGGCGTGTTGGAAGCAGGAGAAATGGGCAAGTGTAAGGATCTGAGAGACTTTAACAAGGACCAGATTGTGATGTCTAGACGACCGGGTCAGAGCGTCTCCAAATCAGCAGGTCTTGTGAGGGATTCCCGGTATGCAGTGGTTAGTACCTACCAAAAGTGGTCCAGGGAAGAACAACCGGTGAATAGATCCCACAGTAAAACTAAAATAGCACAAATTGCTGAAAAAGATCATGCTGGCTGTGATAGAAAGGAGTCAGGACACACAGTGCATCACAGCTTGTGGCTGTGTAGTTACAGACCGGTCAGAGTGCCCATGCTGACCCCCTGTACACCACCAACAGCGGTGAGAACTGCACCATGGAGCAATGGAAGAAGGCGGCCTGGTCTGATGAAGCACTTTTTTTTACATCACGTGGATGGCCGAGTGCGTGTGTGTCTCTTACCTGGGGAAGAGACGGCACCAGGATGCACTATAGGAAGAGATCAGGCCAGCGGAGGAAGTTTGATGCTCTGGGGGATGTTCAGCCGGGAAACCTCGTGTCCCGGCATTCACGTAGATGTTACTTTGACACGTACCACCTACGTAAACATTGTCTCAGACCAAGTACACTCCTTCATGGTAACGCTATTCCCTAATATCAGTGTCCTCTCTCAGCAGGATAATGCGTCCTGACGCACTGCAACAATAGTTCAGGAACGGTTTGAGGAACATGATAAAGAGTTCAAGGTGTTGACTCGGCCTCCAGATTCCCCAGATCTCGATCCGATCGAGCGTCTGTGGGACGTTCTGGACGAACAAGTCCGATCCACAGAGTCCTCACCTCACAACTTACAGGACTTAGATGATCTGCTGCTAACGTCTTGGTGCCAGATCCCACAGCTTTAGTGATATAACAGGACATTTTAGATACAAAGCATTTTAGGTGCATGTTTATTGAAGGTAGGATCTGAGTCAGCGTTTATAAGAAATAAAAAATAACAAGTTAAAGACACAAAACACATCCTGTATATTAGCTAGCAAACAGAGATGATGCTAAATCTGCAGTGTTCTGGGTCTGATCACGGCAGCGAGTCGTGACGATAAACTCACGTAACGAGGCTATTAGTTAATTCGTTTATTAGACGTATAATTTGTAACACAGCTCTTGAATTCTTGATTCTGACTGGTCAGAAGGTATATCGTATATTCATTTTCTTTAACAGCAGCTCTGACAGTAGCGGTGGATGCGAGGCTTGTGTTAATCCGTAGTAGCAGATCACACAGGGACTTGTATGGAAGATGCTCCACCTGTGTGTAATCACCGATACAAGGCGACGATGGTGGGTAGAGAGACCCCAGTTATTTTTTGCGGCTGTTCTCATGATTCACTGTAGGGTCTTACAGTTAGAGACTGTGCAGTTTCTGTAGCACACGGTGAGACAGCTGGCCAGGATGCTCTCTGTCACGGTGAAGATACACAGCTCTTAACATTATTCTTGAGTCATTTGGCATACCAGTTTATGAGTCAGGTCACTTTATCATCATGTGCAATGGAGTAGAACGAATTTCTTACCTCCTCGAGACTAAATATAACAGTGCAGACACACTCGGAGCTGCAGAGAGTGTGCAATACTTCCGCCGCCTACGTAATTGGTGAAATCGTTGATGTTTTCGTGTGGATGACGAAATGTTCCTAGATTTTAGTCTCTGTACGTTCTACAGACATCTAAAGACCTTCCTCTTCCAATAATATTTAAGAAAACACCTTATGACCTTTCGCACAGCTTCTTGGTTTGCATGATCGGTGGGGCTGAACCACCTGGACCACTCGAGCACTTGAACAAACTCGTGTTTGTGTCTTTCAGGTTCTGAATCAGTGAGAGCGGAGGTGGCGCCGTAATCAGAAGGTTGTGAGTTCGAATCCCAGTCCCGCCAGGCTGCCACTGTTGCACCTGACCATCACACCCATACAGTGCTGTGAAAAGGTATTTGCCCCCATCCTGATTTCTTCTGTTTTTTGGTGTATATCTCATGCTAAATATAACATAATAAAACATTAACATAAAAACACGACACAAACCTGAGTAAACACACGATAGTTTTTCATTTTTTTATTTTTTTATTGAAGCAAAAAAAAAAAAAGTTATCCAACACCTATCACCCATGTGAAAAACTAATTGCCCCCTTAAACTTAAAATCTGGTTGCGCTACCTTTAGCAGCAAGACTGCAACCAAACGCTTCTGATAACTGGAGATCAGTCTTTCACTTACTTCTAGGACTAGGGCTTACTCCTACGCTTTGGATCGTTGTCTTGTTGCATAATCCAGTTACGACTGAGTTTCAGCTTACGGACTGAAGACGGGACATTCTCCTTTAGGATTTTCTGGTAGAGAGTAGAATTCATGTTTCCCCTCAATTACTGCAAGTTGCCCAGGTCCTGAATCAGTAAAGCATCCCCACACCATCACACTTCCTCCACCATGCTTGACCGTAGCCACGACGTTCTTTTTGCGTTTGGTTTACGCCAGATGTGACGGGACTCCTGTCTTCCAAACAGTTCCACTTTCGACTCTTCAGTCCACAGAACATTCTCCCAAAAGGTTTGAGGATCATCACGGTGTGTTTTGGCAAAAATCAGGCAGGTCTCAATGTTCTTATGGGTTAGCAGTGGTTTTCACCTCGCCACTCTTCCATGGAGGCCATTTTTGCCCAGTGTCTTTCTGATAGTGGAGTCATGAACAGTGACCTTTATTGATGCAAGAGCGGCCTGTAGGTCCTTTAACGTTGTCCGTGGGTCTGCTGGGACTTCCTGGATGAGTCGTCGCTGTGCTCTTGGAGGAATTTTGGAAGGTCAGACACTTCTGGGAAGGTTCACTACTGTGCAGAGTTTTTCCATTTGGAGATAACCGCTCTCGCTGTAGTTCTTTGGAGTCCCAGAACCTTTGAAATAGCCTTGTAACCCTTCCCAGACTGATGTATTTCATTCACCTTCTTCCTCATCATTTCTGGAATTTCTTTCAACTTTGACATAGTGTGTTACTGAGTAAGACCTTTTAACCAACTTCATGCTGCTGAGAAAGTTCTATGTAATTGATAGTTCATGTGATCGAACAGTGTTTGCAGTAATCAGGCCTGGCTGTATCTAGTCCAGCTGAACCTCATTATGAATGCAGTTTCACACATTTGGGGAATTAGTAACTTCGAGGGCAAATTCATTTTCACACAGGCCCAGTTGGTATCGGATAGGACGGGATGTCCGACAGGAACCTATGAATAAAAGGGTCCGCCAAATGAGTTAATAGTGTTTTTCAAAACAGTGAAACATAATTTTTACGAACCGTGGCGTTTTATCAGCTGGTCTACCACTGGATTTCTGTGACACCGTTTTTGTGACAATAATTTTTATTAAAAAAAATAATTAAATAAAAATGCGGTTGCTCCGATGTAGTTTATACACAAGAGCCAGGCAAGATGATGATACAATTGTATGTTTGTGATAGAAAATGTGCATTGTAAGATAGTTTACAACATCATACCAACTGCAATATCACATTTTTAAAAAAATTTCCTTTTCATTGTTGTATTAATTTTTTTTTTTCTCTGAATAACAAAACTCTTAACAGCGTAAAACTTTTGAACCGGTCTTTGATTAGTGTTCCTTTCTTTAAGCTGCTTTTAAACAGGTATTTAAAAAAAAACAACAACTCATTTTAATTATGCGTTAAGACCTAAAACAACTTAAATAAAATACATTTTTAAAAAGTTGAACTAACTGATTCACAAATATAAACGAAATACTGCTACAGTGCTGGCAAAGTTATGGTTAGCAAACCTCAATATCGTGATACATATACATCGTGTATTATTGAGTATCGTGATACGATACTGTCGCCATATCGTTCACGCCTCTTTTATTTTTTTAAAATGCGTAAGTTACTATGCATGTTTTCTTTGCTACATGAGGTTGTTTCTGTTTGATAGAGAGCGCTGAGAAACACCGTACATCCGTCAGTCCTCCTCTTGTCTCGTCACTGCCGATATATTAATAATATATTCTGATGCTGCATAATTAAATATGAATCACGGTGTGAGACCTTTAATATTAAAGGCATTTAGGCAGATTTTCCTGTAGCGCACATGCAATTCATCGGTGTATTAAACAGAGAATAAACACACACACACACACACACACACACACATCGCTGCTTATTTCCTAGGATGATATATAACTTATCTGCCTGGTCGTGTACTCTGTAGCTCGAGGTTAGGATTAACCCCACACCTTTTTTTTTTTTATTTTTTTTTTTGTGCATGCGCTCGCTCTTTCTCTAGATCTCAGAGGTACAATTTCCATCCTGATATGTTCCGACTTTTTTTTTTTTCTTTCTCCACTCAGAAAAATTGCTCTACCTATTTTTTTCTACAGCTACTTTTAGCCAGTGGGATCCATTCCAATGACACAACACTGCGAAAATGTGTGTGTGTGTGTGTGTGTGTGTGTGTGTGCGCGCGTGTGAAGTGATGACCCAGTTTTTAGTGGAGGTTACTACGAAACGCACCCGCCTCATTCACAACAGCCCCTCCAGCAAACTCGGCATCCACCGACCCCCCGCTGTGTTTCAGCACTCTGCGAGGTGCCATGAAGCTTTGCTCAGTTGCTGCTGTAGTGAATGCACACTCACACACTCACACACGCACACACACGCGCGCGCACACACACGCACCATGCACTTTTCCGCAATTCTACAAAGTCGCGTTACTGTAATCTAAATAATTTGATACATTATACATATTTTTTTTTTTTTAAATTTTAACGTCTTTATTTAATTTTAACGTCTTTTATGCGAGCATCCGGTAACTCGAGCCCGTTTTACGCTTTACTCCCTGTCATTCTTCGAAATGAGCCCGGTTATATTTTATTGGCACCCTCGGTGCGTAACAACTCTTCCGCACACCGGGATCATTTTATATCGTTCATTACCAGCCCGTGCACAGCTTCGAGAACTCGGATCACCTCGGGCCATCGTCATTTGCAGTCTTCTCGATAATTAGTTGGATTTCGGGTTGTGTACACTGATACCAGATCCTGCGGTTCATCGCGAGAAAACATCAATTACACAGTCGGTAGCATGTATAAATTAAAATACTTTTACATGAACGTTACTGGGTTTTTTTTTGTTCTTTTCCTCGCCCCTTTCTTCTTCTTTCCAATTACCGCTTTATGTACATACTGAAGTGTTTTATATACTTCCGCTACACTTCTACTCATCTTCAGTAATTAAGTTAGGACGCTAATAGAGTTTTGTTGTTTTCTACA
Source organism: Ictalurus furcatus (assembly GCF_023375685.1). NCBI lineage: Eukaryota > Metazoa > Chordata > Actinopteri > Siluriformes > Ictaluridae > Ictalurus > Ictalurus furcatus. The sequence goes on from NC_071257.1 coordinate 34,985,907, forward strand.
TTTTAGAACAACACAGAAGGAAAAAACCCCACACCATGTGAGCTCACGCAGCGAGTAAAGCATCTTAAGAATCTTATAGTTTAGATTGTTTAGAGTAGTTTCGATGACAGCTTTGCGAAAGTCTTGGCGTTCTTTCATGAGCGTCATGAGGAGCCACCGCCAGGGCTGTTATTCCAACTGTCTTGTAGAAGTTCCCACCTGCTCTGCACTCGTTGGCTGCTTTTCCAAAAGTTTCGGAACAAAAACAAGTTCTTTTCGAAAAAGTTTAATTTGGAGGAAGTAAATGAAGAAATATTTAAAACTGTCAGGCTGGTCTTTTTCCAACCGGGAGCCGGATGGGTTTCGGCGTCTGGTTCCTCTTCTCGGCTGACAGGAGGAGGAACCCGACGTGGTCTTCTGCTGTTGTAGCTCATCTGCCAGTGTATCGTGCGATGCTTTTCTGCTCAGCGCGGTTGTAAAGAATGGTTATTACGTTCCACAACATCTAGTACTAATAATAATGCATGAAAGAAAATGTGTAGAGTGTTATCATATGGTGAGGTTTTCTGTAAGCGACGTTTATTTCGCGTTTACGGAAGGAGTCTCCGGTGTCAGCGTTAAGTTCTCCGAAACGTTCTGGCGGTTTCTCGGTAACATGTCAAGCTTTTATTTATTTATTTTTTTTTTTTAAACGTCTTATTAACTTCAAGAGAGAGAGAAAGAGAGGGTGGTTTTTATAGCTGTTAAAATGTGAGTTAAATCCCATTTTGGGGCGTGCCGTTGTAGGAGGATAATCAACTCCGCTTCATCGCACCGCCCTGTTGATTATTTTACTATAACGGCAGCACACGACAGTGTTTTATTTTATTTAGTCTCTTATTTATTGCACGTTCCTCCCTTGTGGTTCAGCTAGTAAGTGTTCAGTTACTCTGTAGACTCTAAAGCGTATCTATTCCTGTGCTCGGTGTGTTAGTCGTCCTCTAGACTTCATTATTCTCGCCGTTATTTCACACACACACACACACACACTCTCTCCTCGTGTGTGTTTCAGAGCCTCGGAGAGTCACGTGAACGCTCACGACCTGCACACACTCCTCACGGGAACATTTTCACCACTCAGACACTTCACCTCCTCTCATTTTCGATTCAGGAACCGCATCACCGTGATCTGGTTGTTTATTTTAGCTCGGCGCTTGATTGATTCTGCCTTGTCGCTTATGAAAGGGAGAAATGAGTTCATACAGAATGAATGTTTTTTTTTTTTTTTTTTCCTCCCTAAAAAAAAAAAAAGAGGTGAAAACAGGAACGCTATGCAGGTGCTTTCCTGGCATGAGAGCGTTACTGTGGCAACCGTTCCTGCTCTTGTGGGCGGATGCTGCTCTGCTCCGGAGTTCCAACTTTTCTCCCGGTTTCTTTATCTTTATCGTTTATTTTTACTCTGCAGATTTTTCCAGGGCCTTGAACTGCTTTCGGTGTAGCAGTGTGTTCTCCTTCTTTTTCCCTTTAATCACATCAAATGTATTCAGGGGTTTTTTCCCCCGGCAAATAAATTAATATTTTCCTATATATTTATTTATTTTTCCTGTTTTATGAATTAATAGAAATAATTTTATTAATATATATATATATATATATATATATATATATATATATATATATTTTCTGGGTATTAAATAGGATTTTTTTTTTTTAGTTAGATGCATGTTTATTTTGTTTCCATATGATAAATACTTTAATGCACTCTTACATCCTTTACGGATTGAAATTCAATTCTACTATCTATTTCTCTCTCTCTCTATATATATGTATATATATATATATATATATATAAAATTTGTCATGAAATAACGAGGACACAGGCCACACCCGCCCATGTCCAATTACTTTTGAGTCTGTGAAAATGGAGGGACTATTTAAAAAATGGCTGGAATTCCTAAACGGTTAATACAGTATTTTTTTTGTTAAACCTGATCAGTTAAAGCTGAAAGCGTCCACTTACAGTCACACCTCGATCACTTCATTTCAAATCCATCGTGGTGGTGTACAGATGCAAAATATTCCCCAGAATAGCGCCACTGTCCAAATACTTATGAACCTGACTGTATGTAGGTACTTCTGTTGTCCTTAAATATATACATAATTTTTTTAACAACCTGTTTTCATTCTAAACTGTTTGTGATATTTTGTTTTACCTGTATTATTATTATTATTATTATTATTATTATTATTATTATTATTTGGTTATTTTTATGCCTCTGCCACTAGGTGGTGGAGACATTATTATGTGCTTCTGTCACAGATATATGTCTCATTATAGCATGACATCGCAAGAACAACAGAAAAAGGCTGAATGTACGTAGGATTTGTATGGAATTATCTCTGTCACCAGCATTTTGGAATCGAACCAAACAGGGTCAAGGTCACAGCAAGGTCAAATATCCGGAAATAGTTTTTCTTCCTTAATGTCTGTATGTCATGATACCTTCATTAGAGGCGTCCATAGTTTTAGCTCCATAGACTTTCAATCACTTTAGGTATGAGATTATTGTGTGTGTGTGTGTGTGTGTGTGTGTGTAAAGGTAAATGGTGTGTGTGGTGAAAGCTTGTGTAATGGTAGTAGATCAGGGGTGAGAGGAAATGGCTTCGAGCCGAGGTCGTGTCCTATTCCTGCTTATAGCTGCTGCCACTGTGTCCTTCAGCCAAGCACTTAACCTTGTTTCAGTTCGGCCATCGCCGTCTCAGGCTGATGCGGATGGCTTCGGGCCCAAAAGATGTAAACTCATGCCAATTATATTATGGTCTAAAGGAGTGTGAAGTGTATTATCGAGAACATTTCAAGAAAGAGCTTATTCTCAGTAACGTCATGACAAAAAAAAAAAAAAAAAAAAATTAAAAAAGACAAAAAAATTCATAAATCTTCCTGCGAGAGGAACTAAATTCAGATTGACCTTGTTACATATTTTCTTGCCTCCCTTTCACTTTGATTAAACTGGGAGAAGGTGTGAAAGCTGATTGGTCGGATGAATATAGAAGCTGCCTGCGTAGCCTGCTTTGACTTCGTCTCTCGGCGTCATGCTGTGACAGCATGTGGTAAAAAAGTTCACACACTCGCTCTCTCTCTCTCTCTCTCTCTCTCGCTGCCTCAAGCATCAAAACCTCCAGTAGCCACACCCCCAGCCTAAAACGTAACATCAATATTCATGAGAAGCTCATTAATTATTCATACATTTACCTTTACCGCGAATCGATCTTCCTGTACTCGTTTTGAACCGTGGTTTTTTTTTGTTTTTGTTTTTTACCGATAGCTTTTTGCAATCGCTTGGACTCAAAATGAGGAAATAAATAAATAAAGCACTGGCAGGAGGAAAAAAAAAAAAAAAAAGTAAAGAAAAATAAAGAAGTCATCTCGCAGTAGAAGGGATTTTTAAAAATAAATAAATAAATAAAAACTTCTCCAGAAGCACATACTAATCACAAAAAGTGTCATGAAAAATGGCCTGAGCATTGCATGTAGTATTCACTGGCATCTCATCAGGCTATTGTATGAGTTGAAAGCAGTTTGTGGCCTTCCCAGTGAGCATTAACAGCATACCGTAGGAAGCAAAAAACAAAAAAAAAGAAAAGAAAGCTCTTTAAAACACATTTTGAGTCATTTACCCACGAGCACTTCTTCTCACCAACCATCAGAAATAACCTCCCGAACTGCAGGGCAGCTGCTGTCGCAGGCAAAGTGGCTTTCCTTTCTTTTTCTGCTTTTTTTCCCTGCATAATTGCTGGCTGTTGTCATTCTTTGTTTCTTTCTTTCTTTTTTTCTTTTTTTTTTTTTAAGCTTACCATAAATCCCTTTTGCGTAGCGCATAATAAGCAGCGTCGATCAACACGACCAAGTTGTCGAGCCCGACATATCCGGAGTTACCTGCGCCTTCCATGACAGAACTTATCGAAGCGGCTCTCGTTCTTCGTCGGACATCACAGGGCCTAATTTGGATTAGCACTGTGTTTTATATCCGATAGCCTTTTAGTTCTTTAAAAGCCGTACCGAACTCTAGGAGGTTATCTGCTCCTTAAGAAGCCGGAGCCGCACATCAAACCTAGCCATTTGCGTCGACTCAGGTAAACGCGCTCGGAAACACGAGCGTGAACGTCAGCGCGACCCGCTCGGTGCCTTTGAAGTTCTTATCACGCTAGCACTCGAAATCCCCCAGGCTAAAAGAGATAGAAACGAACAACAGGGAACACCGACGTGCTTATTAACACACCGGCAGCTGGACACGGCTTACCGAGTCAGCACGGCAAGAAATCAGCCTTCTGGACACAATCGTAATCTCATACTTCATGAACTAACACTCGACTGGTAGCGCTGTCTCTCTCGCTCTCTCTCTCGCTCTCGCGCTCTCTCTCTTCCGGCTTGTTTTTTTTTTGGTGTGGATTTGATTTCTTGGGCATGCACTGGACTTCCACGGTCCCATGATTATACACCGGCATGCAGGAATGGTGGTCTTTGAGCCGAAGCTTCATTTTAAAACCGTGATCTTGGTGTCTCTGGTTTGTTCGCCCTTGACAGTCAGAACCGTTTTGAGTACTGGAACAGTTTTATAGCCAGCTGGCGAATTCTCAAATCTGATTGGTCAGAAGGTGTTCCATGACGGCAGCTCTGACAGTAGCGCGGATGCACGTTTCGAACATACGTTTTAATACGTTATCGTTTCCATAGTAACAGCTCGTTCGCAGGGACGCTCCACGTAGAAAAGAAAGAAAGAAAACACGCAAATAAAAAAAATGAAGAAAACCTTTTTCGGTAAGGAGACGCGACATTTGTAGAAGGAGTCTCCAGTGTCGGTGGTGCAGCTGTAACGTTTACGTTTCTCGATCGAATGACGCAGAAACTAAAACAGATTTGAAGAAACGATGACCTCGTTAACGTCAGGATTCGGAGACGAGGGCGGACGCGAGTGCGGACGAGATTTTAATAAAAGCAAAACACGATTGAAGTGAATACGTAAAACGTGAACTATGAACTACGGGCATAGAGGAATAACACGGACTAAGACGCTACACGACATAACGAGGGCACGTGAGACAAACGTGTGCAGTGCGGTGCAAAACGTGACTTATATACAAGCGATGGTTAACCCCGAGCGTGAATCAGGTGCAGACAGTCATGTGACAGGATCAGGTGAGGTGCAGCGGCTGATGGGAATCGTATTCTCTATTCAAGATGTGCCGTATTAGGAATTCTAGCATCACACCATCCGGTCAAACAAAATGGCCACGTCTACAAACAAGAAGAGATTTGAGTTGCTGTTTCACGATGAGGCTTTAGCCAAGCGTTACCTGGAACTCTCGTATTTACTCCACCTTGACAATACCAAACAATTGCTTCAACAGCTAACAAGGTCTGTCAATACCAGCCACGGTTCACCCTGGAAAGTAGTGCCGTCCTTCACAGTAGCAGCACGGTGTCTTTATTAAAAGAACATCGTTATTCGATATGTTGAGATCATTTCCACTGAAACAGGAAGTCAGGGCGGGAAATATCGAGTGGCTCCTCCCTCATTTTAAAGACAGAGAACTATCACCAATCCTGATCTGGACCTAGGATCAAAATGCACTCTGGACTGCTGAGTATGCAGTAATGCTTGACTTTCACTAGCTGTCTGCCTAATCTTATCTGCCCAGTATCGTATCTCTCAGAGCAACCCATGGGCGCGTCTCAATCGGCTCTCTGGTTCAGCAGCCAGGGCGCCGATCAGGTAGTCGGCCATTTTAAGGGCCGTCTCGATCACAAAAAATCCTTCCAGTGCACTGGAATGTTTGCGCCCTAAAAAAAATCCCAAGATGCACCACAAAAATCAGGGAGCATCGATGCTCACTATGTTCCCTTACTGGAAATGAGGCTTTCTGAAGCCTCTCGGCTCGAACGACATGGCTGACAAAATCTCAACGTCGTCTACAAGCGCTTGTTTTCGTCGTCATGGCTCTCAAATGATTACTTGTGTTAAGTTTATTTGACGTTCTGTATATATTCTATATAATGACTTTTAAGTGTTACATGATCCATCCATCTTCTATAACGCTTACCATTCAGGGTTGCGGGGAACCTGGAGCCTGTGGCAGAAGGCGGCAAACGTACCGGACGGCTGTGAATCACATACACATCACATACACAAACGCCGCACTCACACGGCAGAGGCGGGAATCGAACCCCCAAGCCTGGCGGCGTGAGGCGAACGTGCTGACCACTAAGCCCCCGTGCGCCCGTGTTGAACGGTTTAAAAGAAAAACCCACTAGCCTAGCCTAGTTGTAAACGTTTCTGTCCGCCATGTTTAATCTTCTTTTGCGCTCTATCACCGTCTCGCGTTGGATGATGGGAAATACCGAGTTGGCGAGTGTACGTCAGATGTTCACTTGAAATCAGAGTGCATTGTGGGTATAAACGAGTGAACGAACGTAGAGAATGAAGTTGTTCGCTCAGAATTCGGACACCGCTACAAAATGGCCGACACCCCATATAGCGCACTTTATAGGAGACGGGGAGCGGTTTCGGAAATAGCAGTAATGTCAGAAAGATACGGGTCCTGCCTGTTGTTGATAAATGCCAGTGCTGACGAAATGAAGTCATCAGTGTCCCGATGTGTCGTGCGCCAAGGTCCTTACCAAACCCCCGACTCGTGTACACCAGATACCGATTCACCACCTAGGGAGCTGTTTGAGACGCATCCCACGTCTCGGAGAGAAACACACTCGGTACACTACCGTGTTACAAAGCAGGACTGGGTTTGCAATGAAGAGAACTTGAGCTTCTTTCAGGAGCTTCGTAAGTCTAATCATATCTCATGAAAAGCACAAATTTCACCTTTAAACTTTTTAAACTGAAGATCACAGCTCTTTACAGTGATCCGTTATGTACGCCTAGATTTTATTCTGAAAAGATGTTTTCAATTGAAAGATATGAAAGGTTCTGAATTCATTATTTTATTTATTTCTTTAAATATAGAGCTTTTATCAAGTGACACAAAGCAGCTTTTCAGAAACCCTAATGTAGATCCACAACGAGCAAGACGCTCATGAACCGCTCTCGAGATTGAACCCAGCGACGCCGTGGCCATCCGTAACCGTATTTCCAAACTCCGGCATCAATCCCCTGTCAGTCAGAGCAGTGCTAGTGAATGACGGGCGTTTGTGAACTCATGTATGCAGAAGAGGGCAGATTGGCCACACCGTTCTTCCAAGTGCGGAGAGAGCTAGCTAGTGAGTAGGCATATGGAAATAACTAACCTGAGAGAAAATGGGGTTAGACAGACAGACAGACAGACAGACAGATAGACAGATAGACGAGGTAGCAGTGTGCCAGTATGGACGATAAAGAGACAATAAGAGGAAATTTTATGTTTATGAAATGTATCATGTTTCCTGACGTGTCCTGGGACGGTTTCTACGCAATTACAATCGTGGTAAAAGTATCGGTCGTGACGTTTGAAGAAACGAGCAAAAATATACGATGAGAGAAGAAAAACTCTCTGAAGCTGAAGACGGTGAACTCGGCGGACTTTAAATAAACAGCGGTCATTGTTGGCAGTTCTCTAAGCTTCGTTTTCACTAGTGGTGGTTTGTGAACGCGCTGCCGGAGTTTTCATTTACGCGTCCGTTTAAGTTTCCGGCGCGGATCTCTCGTGTGGGCGGGGCTTAACAGCGCTTTACTCTCATTGGCTAGTGAGATGTGGATGGACGGCTCCCTGACCAGGAAGTACAGACTCGAGTGGTGTGGATTTCCGAGAGCGCTCCGGATGCGTT
>NC_071257.1:34998680-35003680 GCF_023375685.1 Ictalurus furcatus
TATTATTAGTTGTAGTAGTAGTATTTATTATTATTATTATTATTATTATTATTAGTTGTAGTAGTAGTAGTAGTAGTATTTATTATTATTATTATTATTAGTTGTAGTAGTAGTAGTAGTATTTATTATTATTATTATTAGTAGTAGTAGTAGTAGTAGTATTTATTATTATTATTATTATTAGTAGTAGTAGTAGTAGTATTTATTATTATTATTATTATTAGTTGTAGTAGTAGTAGTAGTAGTATTTATTATTATTATTATTAGTAGTAGTAGTAGTATTTATTATTATTATTATTATTATTAGGGGGCCAAGCACCGAAGGTGTGTAGGCACTCTATTGTTATTCTACCCCTTCTTGTTCTCCTTGTTGTTGTTGTTGTTCTTCTTCTTCCTCTTCTTAGTATTATTATTATTAATTAATTTGTTTGTTTGTTTGTTTGTTTATTAAAGTTGATGTGGTTATCACTGACCCGATTTCTTTTTTTATGGTCCTCCAGCTTTCTTTTATTTATTAATATATTTAAAATCTCTGAATAATAACTGCTCGTCTCTCTCTCTTTCCTGATGTTATTGCGTGACAGTTTAGAGGCGTCTCCCCTCGTTCTGTTCATTGTCCTGAGACATTTCTGTAGGTTTTACGGCAGTATAAGAAAACAACACTGACGGAAGGAGTGGAAATTAAAGACAGAGAAAATAGCACATCACGTCTTGGCCTCACAGTGTGGAGAACTGGATATTTATTTCATTTCAATTGGTAAACTGAGATTATTGGATGGATTCGTTCTATTTTTTTAAATTCTTTTTTATTAGGATCAGCGTGATCTGAGTTATATTCATGAAATATACTGATAATATTACAGCATTGCTGAACACTATCGTGAAAATACTCCGCTCCTGTGATTTCATACTGACGTCCTACAGTAGAGCAGTTCACCACCATTCGTTCATTTCTTTCGTTTAAATTTACATCCATGACAATTTAGAAATTTACTCAAATCTGCTTTAAAGGAGCAGTTTGTATTTATATTTACTGTCCTCTGTTCCTGCGGAGCTAAACTACAGGCCTCGTTAGTGCAGGTTGTAATTTTTGAAAGCTCTCTGTTCAAACTGTATGACTCATTTCTGGGCCAGAAAATTAAAAATATCATATATATATATATATATATATATATATATATATATATATATATATATAAATAAAAGTTTATATATATATATATATATATATATATAAAACCAGTGCAGAGCGTGACATTATTGTGGCATTATTAAGACATTTATAACACAGCGCTGTGGAAGGTGTTGATTCATTAATAATTGATATTAATGTGTTCGTTCTAATACTTTTTTTTTTATTATTTATTGTTTCTATAGTAACGGCTCGTTCAATAGGGACTCCAGGTAAGGTGGACCTGGCGCATAATATCAGACTAGTCACAATAACCGGATAACTCGAGGGAAAATAAAGAAATAATAAATAATAAATAAATGTGTAAATAAATAACCATCGATTATCGGGACGCTTTCTAGAAGGAACGGACTCAATTTATTTATTTTTTTAATTTACCGATCATTACGTTTTCCGACATCTTCAGGACAGAGTTGTTTACGCCTTGCGGTTTTTCGGTAGCGTGACATTTTTGTTTGTTTGTTTGTTTGTTTGTTTGTTTGTTTTTATTAATATCAAGAGAGAGAAAAAAAGAGGGGCTGGTGAGGGAACGACTCTTTATAGCTGTTACAACATACGTGAGCTCTAACGTATTTGATGGATGTTCCACAACGTTAAATGTAGCTAAAAACGCATAAAAATACATCTCGTGGTCGTTTCCTTCATTTAAAATGTTAGTGTTAGCAGATCGCCGCAGTATGAGAGGAATCAAACACTACAGCACAGCCGTGTTCATCAGGGTGGTAGCGATAACATCAGGAGCTTGTTGATTATTTTCACATCACAGCATGCGATGTTGTGGTTATTTAGCTCGTTATTTAGTTCGTTAGTCAGTTAGTTTCTCACGTCTTGCTAACATGCCTTACCTTCAAGTAAGAGAAAAAAAATCGGTCATTTAAGGGAGCATCTAGCGGGTGTTCCTTAACGTTAAATGTAACTGTAAATGGATAAAAAGTATGACATGTCATTGTTTATTAAATACAAACTGCTTACCAAATCGTCTGTAAGTGTTATATAAATAACGATTCTCATAACTCTAACACTGAGAGTCTGCTGAACTGTGACAGGAATATGTAATGTTATTTATATTATTGTGAGGTCTTTGCTTCATTTGGCTTTTACTCAGTTTAAGGAAACACACACACACACACACACACATTTTTTTTTTAAATATATATATATATATATATATAAAACAAATACACATCTTTCATTTTTCCAACCAGGACAGTTGATTTAACGTCCCCCGGATAGGCATATCACTCCCAAACATCTATCTGTGGACATTTATCTAAATTACAGTGATGTACAAGCCCCTTTTATCTCCGTCTCAGAGAAGGACTCTAAGGGTTACAAATACAGTTCTCCGTCCAGGCGGTGTAGCGTACACGGCTAATTTCATCTGGCTTCAGCGTCCCGTCTTTACACCTTTACGCTCGTGTTTGGCTTGGCTCCTGCACGAGGCAGTTAAGCTCGTAGCGGCACATTCGTCACCAGATAAAAGCGCGACGGAGCTATAACATACCGATTAATATCGCTAACGAGGCGACGTTGTTTTCCGGCAAGTCGTTTAGCTCCCCGGGCGAAGCCGATGGCTCGTGCGTCAACACCGCAGTAGGAGGAGAGAACAGAGAGAACGAGGAGAAATGAAAAATAAAATCAAATAAAAGATTCGGTGGATTTATTTATATATATATTATATATATATATATATATATATATATACATATAATCTTACATATCCAATCCGTGATGAGATATTAGGGCTGGGCGATATATATCGATATAAAATCTATATTGCGATAAAGGACTATGCGATAATAATAAAACGATAAAGAAATATCGTTGTTATGGTGATTTTTTAAAAATGTTTTTAATTAATTAAATGGTACAAAATGGACGTCGTTGATTTGACTTTTTATTTATTTATTTATTTTACTTTAATCTTTGTCTTTGTAGGCATTAAAGAAAATATCGTCAAACTCAGATTAACATTTGTTTTGGTTTATTTTGCTACTAACTATATATATATATAACTATATATATATATTTGCTTAACTATATATATATATATATATATATCGTGACATGCATCGTGTATCGTAGACATGTCCTCAAGTATCGTGATATGATATTTTTGTCATATCGCCCAGCCCTACGAGATAGACGTAATCTTCGGATTATGAGATCTTTTGACCTAAACCTTCCACACGTGGAGATGTTTAAACTCCATCAAGGTTTCCTGTAGGAACTCGACCAAGATCAAGCACAGCCTCCAGTCACTAACCGAGTACTGTAGCACAACCAAGACCAAAGCCGCTCCCGGCGCTCTTTAAAGAACGGACATGAAATGTCGGCTCGGAGTTACGCCGAACCTTTAACTGTAAAGAACAAAGTTTCATTGTCACAGCGAAAGCAATTCCTCCTCAATTATCTCAACTCCCCACTGCTGATTCCCCTCCGTCGTGGTCCATCAACTAGCCCTATGAGGTCTTTCTCATCTCAGACAAGAACCAGAGGGGGAAAAAAGGGATATTAATTATATATATTTCTGAAACGAATACGTCGGCGGCGTTCACACCGCCTACACTACGGAGCAGGCCGCTCGCCCGGCAAGATTAATTTTCATATTCTCATTGTTAATTATCTCCAGCTTCTTCAAGGTCAGAGGGAGGGAAAAAAAAAAAAAAAGGGCTGTGATACGATCGAAGCGGGTTTCTAATAAGACTTGAATCATTGTCAGTTTTGTTCGGGCTCGAGTCCCGAGCTTAAGGGTCTCGGTTCAAGCCGGTGTCAGTTAATTAAGAACACAGGGAGAAAGTCAGGAAGTCGAGATCCGTTTCAATTTCGTGGAGAAGAAGAGAGAAAAAAACACACGTCTTCGGCGAGCCGATGTGGGTGTGATTTGTTTCAAAAGAAGAACGAGGAGGACTTTTATTATAAACAAGAGACGCCGGAACGTTCTGGATCAGGATTCTGGCCAGGAAAACAGATTCAATCTGTATCCAGTTGTAGCTGGAGTGTATGAGGATGGTTTCTGTGTAATGTGCGTGTGTGTGTGTTTTGTTTTTTTAACACAGTGGGAATCATTTCCCAAGCCCACCTTTTGGCTGCGTTTACCTGGCCCAATCACAGACAGCTGCATTCCATTTCATGACCCAATTTCTGTGTTATTATATTCAGCGCAGAGGATAATGTGCTTTTGTGTCTTAATAATGCCTGGCTAAGTGGTAATTGCTCTATTGATGCCGTTACTGTACGGCTTTGACACGTCATTATTCACACTTAACTACTTGACCTGGAACAAATGTTAAAGCAATTACCGCTGGAGAACGCCTCGACGACGGGCATGCGCCACAAACTTTGCTTTCAGGTAGGGTGCGAGCGCTGGGAAGTTCCCACGTGAGGGAAAGCACGTGTCATCATTCGCCCTCTATTGCGCTCGCTACGTCATTTTAAATATAACACGCGCTTGAAATACAGTCCCAAGTGTCTCCATATATACGGCAGATTAACACTTTAGTCAAATGTCTTCCAAGATTTTTCATACTTCGTTTATATTAGTTTATATTATATTATATTATATGTATATAGGCTTTAAGAATGCCTTGGACGAAAGAAGAACACCTTAAAATCACTCCCGTGGCTGGATCGGGAAGCTGTGATGGAATTACGTATGCGATTACGTGCACAACACCAGATCATGTACAGATTGTTTTGCAAATAAACACATACATTTTGCTTAAAAGCGTTAAATCCTTTAAAAAATTTAGGGACACCCGGTAGATCTGGCACCACTGTCTGAACTTTAAAATGGATGCATATTTAT
>NC_071257.1:35006180-35028680 GCF_023375685.1 Ictalurus furcatus
CAGTGGAAGCTTAGCAGCGCTGGCATTTGATTTCATGACCTTCTGATCACTAGTCCAACATCTTAACCACTGAGCTAGCACTGCCCGTCGAGCACTCTTCTCCAAGACAATAATGCCACCGTATAGCTGTATACAAACGGATTGGCGCCCCGGCCAGATGTTGCTGTTTGTTTGAAGGTAAAGATGAGAAGTAAACACAGCTTCTGCAGCAAACACTTGTAATAAAATACAAAAGAATTCCGCGAATTTCACACAGATCAAGACTTCTCCGGTTCTGTCTCCTCACAGCACGTCGTGACGTTTCATTTAAAGTATCTGTGATGTGCGCTCCATGCTTCCCTCCACCATAATATAAGCCCCAGTTCCGGCGGAACTAAGCAGCCCTAAAGAGCGATGCTGCCGCCACCGTGCTTCACCGTGACTGCGCTGTTCTTTTCGTGACGTGCCTTTTTTTTGTTGTTTTTTTTTTTTGGCGCGATGGAACGATTATACCTTTCGGAATTGGTCTCATCAGACCATAGCCCATTTTCCCCACATTTAAACATTTCAGAAATGTGGTTCTGTCTCCGCTCTTAAAAATCTCCCGCTCTGTGTACGCTACGCTACAAGTGCTACTCTGCATCAACGAGTGCACGTCACGGCCTCCTCCGATAAAACCGACGTTAGCGCTTTAAAGAGAATCCGGTAGTTCCAGCGTAATGCATTATTCACTCGAACGTGGGTCCTGGCGCTCTTTCTATCTTCTGATTATATTTTAAGCGTGTTTTATGTGACCAACGCGATGAAAGATGGCGCTGAGCTGCAGGGGATAATAAAGAGAAGAGCAGAGTCACATATTTAACTTTGCTCATGTAGACATATCAGAAATACTTCCTCTCTCTCTCTCTCTCTCTCTCTCTCTCTCTCTCTCAGAGACATCTTCACTTTCCCATAACCTCATAGGTGAATGTTTTATTCCCCCGCTTTGAAATTCAACACCGGCGTTCAATCGTCAATTCTCCCCTCGACTCCTCGTATGAATAGGAAATAAGAGATGTATATCAAATAAAGGCCAAATAAAGTGTATTAAAATAGCTGTGTATGTGTGCGAGTGTGTGTGCTGGCGTGTGTGTGCGTGTACATTATGGCGACAGGGGCCCGTGAATTTAGATGAGCCTTTTATGATATCCACGCTGGAGGCTCCGCTCAATCCATATCAATAATGCAGAGCTCTTTTTGAAATGGATTGTTTTAACATACATTTATTACCACAAACGGAATAACGCGGCGGTCCCGCCGAACGTTCCGAGTGGCTCTGCAGTTCCCCGCTGATCTTTTGCCTCAGTGTGATGGAGAGTGTTGTTCCGTTCCTTCCCACCCATGAGGCCTGAGTTCTCAGCGGCGGTTTGAACAGATCGTGTATCGGACAGCGAGGCCTCGCGCTCTCATGTTCCCGCGTCACGGCGGCCATGTCGCCGTCAGGCGTGTGGATTTTTACGAATGTCTGATTCAGAGAAAGACAAAGGAACGAACTCGACAATTAAACGGAGGATTCAGTAATACATTATTATTGTTTTATATATTATTATTATTATTATTATCATTATTATTATTGGGTTATTATCGGATAAGTGATTTGACTTGATAGAAAAAAAATGATAAGGTAATACGTCATGATAAGGTTATGTCTCTGGATAATTGGGTAAATGAGTCAAAGTTAATAATTCAATCAATCAATCAATAGTAATAAATAAATAAATAAATAAATAAATAAATAAAAATGATTCCAAGTTTAATAAGAGAGTGAAGTCAGAGTCGGTGAAAGAAATAAAATAAGAACAAACAAACATGATTCCAAATCCGATCGTATTTCATCATCAATCATAATTGAAGAAAAGAGAGAGATAGATAGATAGATAGATAGATAGATGGATAGATAGATATACAGACAGATAGATAGACAGATAGACAGACAGATAGATAGATAGATAGATAGATAGATAGACAGATAGATAGATGGATGGATACGTAGATAGATAGATGAAGAATGGATGGATGGATGGATGGATAGAAAGATAGATAGATAGATGAAGAAACAAATAAATACATACATAAATAAATGAAGAACAAACAAACAGGAGAGTCCAAGTCTAATAAGATAATAAGATGCGTCTTATTGTGAAGTCAGAGTCAGCTGAAAGAAATGAAACAAAATAAGAGTAAACCAATATCTGTGATTTAAATCTGATAATTAATGTGTCATAAGATGATAAGTCATAAGTCACGCTGGACGAAAAAGTATAGATAGATGAATAAACAAATAAAGTCTAATAAGATCACGCACTGTATCTGGATAAAGTCGGTCGGTTTAACAAATGGAAAGCAACTAGGAAATAAACATCTGTGTAAATCTGATCATTGAAAGATCAGACTCACTGAAACGGTTGGAGGACGGGGGGGGGCGGGTGGGAAGACTTGATTTCAAGTCCAATATGATAAAAAGTATATCTGGATAAAGACAGTCAGTTGAATAAAAAAATAAATAAACAATCAAAATAGTCAGTCTTTGATTCTAAATCTGATCATTAAAAGTCAGACTCAAAAAAAAAAAATATGTGAAAGAAAGAAAAAAATCGAATAAGATAATATATCTGGATAATCAGATATCTGGATAAACGAGTCTGCAAATAATTAAAAAAGAAAAGAATCCGGATGAAGTCCGAGTCAGTTGACTAAAATAAAATATATTTAAATAAAGGACTGAAATAAACCATAACGACCGTCTCTCTGTACACTTGAGCAGGAGCGTTTCTGCAGTCCTCCACGTTTACATGGCACAGTCTCACAATGTTATCAGTGGAAAAATACCACAAAATGAACCTTCACCGAAAAACTCACGCACAACCCCGAAGTGTTAATAATCTACACACTTTCATCCTTATACAGCGCTAGGAGTCGGTTACGTTAGCAGCGAGACGTCACCGTCACCGTCGGCCGTTAGGTGATCGGACACGCCTGCACGGTTCTGACCGGGCCGATCTTCGAAGCGTTTAGTTCTAGATAACTAGATAGTTCAAGGGATGATGTATTTCTTGAGTATATTATTGTTGCACCATGCTGCCAGGGTCTTTAAGACAGGAAATGTATGTAGCTCTCTGAATAAATATCTTTATTTCTCAGTGCTGGTTTAGCAGAAGGTGGCACTGGGGTTGAGGTAATGCACTTAACCATCTTCAGTTCCACATCGCCGTCCGGATCTGATAGTATTACCGTGCGCAGGCGAGTGGAGTGAGTCGGATCGGACGCCGCTGTTCCTCGTTCTCCTGGAACACCGAGATGAACGATCTGCTAATCGGGGTCTCTGTGTAACTTTCCACTCGTAGTTCCTCATCACGGTGCCGCAGCATCTGGTGGGTCACGTGGCGCGGTCGCCTCGTGTGTTCCGAGCGTATGCGTTTCGCAGGTGTGAGAGATACCTCTGGCAAGCTGCCGCAGAAAAGACACAGCCTCTGCTCGGTAAATAATGCTGCATTTTTACACCGGAAAGAAGAAGAAGAGAAAAAAAAAAACGTCCTCAAACATGGAGCTGTATTTTTATGTCACTTTTTAGAAGTGCTCACAATAGAGCGCTGATGAGTGGTTTGAAGCTCAGCGCTGGGGTAATTACTGTACATTCAGACGCTTCCTGACTCGCAGGAACGCAAGGTCTTTGACAGAGCGAAAGGAAGGAGTGTGATTTAGATAGCGGATTGAGAGATGAGAGCCTGTCACCAGCGTTTCCCTCGTAGGAAAGCGGTGGAAGTTTATTTCGAGAGGATGGAAGAGTACGGTTCTGGGTAATGCATTAATAGTAGTGTGTGTCCTGTCTGATGTGAACTTCTTCCCTTTCTCTGTTTCGCGTTCTCTCACCGTCGCTCTCCGAGCCCTGTCTGAGCGGGATTAGCTTTAACTCCGGTACACGTCTCCGTGTGTAGTGTGTGAAGTAACTCCGGACTGTATTTACCCAAACAAAGACCTCCTGTAGTAACACGGATCCGATCTACCTCACGCGTACGCGGTAAATGAACACGGGCCGCGTTCTCCGTACGTGGGTTACCGAGCTAGCGGGATTCAACATGATGTCTGATTAGTCCTTAGGCTCAAACCTGCTCAGGTCAGGAGCAGCTCATTCAGCATACACGGGGTTAATTCACATGTTTACTGCCTAAATCTATCTGTACTGTTATACGATGCGTGCACCCATCTGGATTTCCATAAAACTCTGATTATCTGTTTAATTGTGGCTAGATTTAATTCCGATTCAAATCACTTTCATCACCTTGGTTTCTTTCTTTCCTAGCTTCCGGACAAGCTGGGCTATCCAAAGAAAAGAATTTCACTAGCTTTCTTCTTTCCTCTTCTACGTACTTACTTACTTATTTGCTTCCTTCCTTCCTTCCTTCCTTAATTACTCATTCACTCCTTCCCTCACTCATTTACTTACATACTCATTTACATACTTGCTTCCTTCCTTTCTTCCTTCCTTCCTTCCTTCCTCCCTCCCTCCCTTACTTACTTATTTGCTTCCTTCCTCCCTCCCTTAATTACTCACTCACTCACTCACTTACTTACTTACTTACTTACTTACTTATTTACATACATACTTCCTTCTTTCTTTCCTTCCTTCCTTCCTTACTTATTTGCTTCCTTCCTCCCTCCCTTAATTACTCACTCACTCACTCACTTACTTACTTACTTACTTACTTACTTACTTATTTACATACATACTTCCTTCTTTCTTTCCTTCCTTCCTTCCTTCCTTCCTTCCTTCCTCCCTCCCTTACTTACTTATTTGCTTCCTTCCTCCCTCCCTTAATTACTCACTCACTCACACTCACTTACTTACTTACTTACTTACTTATTTACATCCATACTTCCTTCTTTCTTTCCTTTCTTCCTTCCTCCCTCCCTTACTTACTTATTTGCTTCCTTCCTCCCTCCCTTAATTACTCACTCACTTACTCACTTACTTACTTACTTACTTACTTACTTACTTATTTACATACATACTTCCTTCTTTCTCTCCTTCCTTCCTTCCTTCCTTCCTCCCTCCCTTACTTACTTATTTGCTTCCTTCCTCCCTCCCTTACTTACTTATTTGCTTCCTTCCTCCCTCCCTTACTTACTTATTTGCTTCCTTCCTCCCTCCCTTAATTACTCACTCACTCACTCACTCACTTACTTACTTACTTACTTACTTATTTACATCCATACTTCCTTCTTTCTTTCCTTCCTTCCTTCCTCCCTCCCTTACTTACTTATTTGCTTCCTTCCTCCCTCCCTTAATTACTCACTCACTCACTCACTCACTCACTTACTTACTTACTTACTTACTTACTTACTTATTTACATACATACTTCCTTCTTTCTCTCCTTCCTTCCTTCCTTCCTTCCTCCCTCCCTTACTTACTTATTTGCTTCCTTCCTCCCTCCCTTAATTACTCACTCACTCACTCACTCACTCACTTACTTACTTACTTACTTATTTACATACATACTTCCTTCTTTCTTTCCTTCCTTCCTTCCTCCCTCCCTTACTTACTTATTTGCTTCCTTCCTCCCTCCCTTAATTACTCACTCACTCACTCACTCACTCACTTACTTACTTACTTACTTACTTACTTACTTACTTATTTACATACATACTTCCTTCTTTCTCTCCTTCCTTCCTTCCTTCCTTCCTTCCTCCCTCCCTTACTTACTTATTTGCTTCCTTCCTCCCTCCCTTAATTACTCACTCACTCACTCACTCACTTACTTACTTACTTACTTACTTACTTATTTACATCCATACTTCCTTCTTTCTTTCCTTCCTTCCTTACTTGCATGCTTCCTTCCTTCCTTCCTTCCTTTCCTACTCACTTGCTTGTTTTCTCGCTTGCTTACTTTCTTACCTCCTTGTTTACGTATTTTATTATTTACTTACTACGTACATCGCTGCCTACTTATATATTTATTTATTTATTTACACTGCCTGCTTAAAGTTGTATTTACTTATTCATTTAATCATTTATGTACATCCTTATTTATTTATTTATTTATTTACTTACTTACTTACTTACTTACTTAGCCACCGTGCTCGCTTGCTTGCTAAACAGATACTCAAATCCACGTATGCCTGTGTATTTAGCCGCATTAAGGCATAAACAGGAACACACTTCCATTAGCTGTGACACGGTCACTTTCTCTCTCTCTCTCTCTCTCTCTCTTCTGTTTGTGTCTGTTCAGTAAAAAAAAATAAAAAATCAAGGACATAACATATGTATGCTGTCATGCATAGAAGCACAAACACTATAACACTCACGCTCTAACGCCGCTGCCTTAAAAACACACACACACACACACACACACTCAAAGGAACACACCTTTCCTTCAACCCACACACACCTTCCACTGCTGGTGACATCTGGAGTGTTTCTGCCTGGCTGGTGTTTCTGTCCCATTGCGAGTGACACTGTGGGTGCAGAGGAAGCCTTCTGCCCCACCCGCCTTCTGCCTGTCTATCAGAAAATAAATATATAATTATCACTCCACACTCAGTGCATTAGGCTAGCCATGTGTGATAATCGGATATAACGGTGAGATTAGTGATCCCTTTAACGTCCGAGTCCCGATAAAGGCGAAAGTCGTTGTTATTCAGATGCTCTGTCGCCTCGAGTTACACGGAGAGTTAAGAGCTGCATCTCTGTCCTGCCAGTATTGTCGTCCACCTTTGTTTGGTTTGTGCGGTTGTCTTCGGGGAAGCGTGTGTGACCCAAGTCACTTCAAAGCGAGCTGAAAATAGGAATAGGGCTCTGTTGTGCCTCTCTGAATAGTCTGGCCGTGTTGTTAAAAAAAAAAAAAAAAAACATGCAGTTTTTTTAGTAGCAGACGTGTGAAAGAAACACATTCATCTGTCAGCTCGGTGGACACTCTGGACTTTAGATATGAGATATCTGCACAGTACCCTTCTGATACTCTTCTTAAATACCCTTCTGAAGCTCAGTATTTCCAACAGTACCGTGCTGCAAACAAAGTAGGCTGTGGATCAGTTAGGAGAGGGGCCATTATCCATCCTTCACTTGTATTAGAGTTAGCAGGTAGACGTTATTGTAGGAATTTGGGCATAGACGTATACATTCGTCGGAATTTTAGGAGAGTGCTAAGAGCTTCTCCTTCACCTTCACCTCAAGCGCTGTTTCAAATAAGATGGAGTTTGAGAGTGCCTTTGAACATGCGTTTGAGAGACTGATAATCTCAGAAGCGAGAGTAGTACAGTGAGGGTCTTAAGGGGTATTAGCGGTAGGGTCTGTGCTAGTAGATTCTGGTATTTGGGGTAATCTAAGATGAAGTAGATACATGTTGTATGGCGCCGTTGTATTCTTAGGACTTTTGCAGGAATTTTCAAGACTATACTGGTACTAGACTGAGAATTTAGGTGAAGTAGACTCAAGACCTAAGGATCTAGGACTCTAGGATCCAGAGTCAGAAGCTGGGGTAATAGCATCAGAGCTTAAAGCTTTTTGCTAATAGACTCAAGGCCTGAGAATCTAGGTTAATAGAATGAGGACTAGATTGTCTAGTGCAATGCACTCTGAAGTTTGAACAGTAGCCAGTAGGATCTGGGGCAGTGCTGTTAGAATGATCATGGCCTGAGTATCTGGCACAATACAGTCGGTAAACTAGAAGTTGGAGTAAGAGGGTAAGGTCACTAGGATCTGTGGTAACAGGGTCAGGGCACTAGGATCTGGAGTAATAGAGTAGATTCTGGATCTGGTGATCCAGCTAAATTGAGTATGGACCTGAGGATGTTGGGTAATAGAATCAGAGCCTGAGGAACTGGGGTAATAATCAGAGCCTGATGATCTGGCATAATAATGCAAGGACTATGACTGAGGTTCTGAGGTACCTAGGATCTGAGGTAATACAATAGGGACACTGGGCATTGGGGTAATAGAGTCTGGGCACTAAGTCACTAGGATCTGGAGTAACAGGGTCAGGTCACTAGGATCTGGAGTAACAGGGTCAGGTCACTAGGATCTGGAGTAACAGGGTCAGGTCACTAGGATCTAGAGTAACAGGGTCAGGTCACTAGGATCCGGAGTAACAGGGTCAGGTCACTAGGATCCGGAGTAACAGGGTCAGGTCACTAGGATCCGGAGTAACAGGGTCACGTCACTAGGATCCGGAGTAACAGGGTCAGGTCACTAGGATCCGGAGTAACAGGGTCAGGTCACTAGGATCCGGAGTAACAGGGTCAGGTCACTAGGATCCGGAGTAACAGGGTCACGTCACTAGGATCCGGAGTAACAGGGTCAGGTCACTAGGATCCGGAGTAACAGGGTCAGGTCACTAGGATCCGGAGTAACAGGGTCAGGTCACTAGGATCCGGAGTAACAGGGTCAGGTCACTAGGATCCGGAGTAACAGGGTCACGTCACTAGGATCCGGAGTAACAGGGTCAGGTCACTAGGATCCGGAGTAACAGGGTCAGGTCACTAGCATCCGGAGTAACAGGGTCAGGTCACTAGGATCCGGAGTAACAGGGTCAGGTCACTAGGATCCGGAGTAACAGGGTCAGGTCACTAGTATCCGGAGTAACAGGGTCAGGTCACTAGGATCTGGAGTAACAGGGTCAGGTCACTAGGATCTGGAGTAACAGGGTCAGGTCACTAGGATCTGGACTAACAGGGTCAGGTCACTAGGATCTGGAGTAACAGGGGCAGGTCACTAGGATCTGAAGTAATCGATTCTGGACATAATTGAGTAAGGACCTGACTAGGACTAGGAGTCGGGGTAATAAGGTCAGAACTTGAGGATCTGGGGTTATAGAGTTAGGATCTTTGGTAATACAGTCAGGAGCTGAGCATCTGGATTTAGATATGGACTTAATGACTTGTGGTAGTAGATTCAGGACACAGGGAACTGTGGTAGTAGAGTGAGAACATTAGAATCTGAATGAATAGAACCTGAAGATGTGTTAACAGGCCCAGGACCTCTGAATCTGCTGTAATTGACTTATAAACTGTTTATTCGGGTTAACAGAGTCATAAAGACCTATAGAGAATATAAAGACCTGGGGTAATTTAGTCAGGACTCTATGACCTGGGGTAACAGTCAGTATTGAATCTGGGGTAATAGTATCCAGGGATGGATAGCCAAGCATGCCAAGGGGCCTGCAAGTGCTTAAGTGCTACCCCTAGAAAATGGTTAGCTGCCCCATAGCACCTAGAAAAGTCCTAAAATACTTATTTTCTTATTTGGTTCACTGACATTATTTATCAATGTCCCATAAGTACAAATTCCCATTCCAAAATACAAAGTCCCATAACTACAGTGCAGAATGTAATCTGGACTGTAACTGCATTGCTCTCTCTCTCTCTCTCTCTCTCTCTCTCTCTCTCTCTCTCTCTCTCTCTCTCTAGAAAACCGTGACAGAATGTTCTTAAAATATAAATCAGCCTCCACTAGAGATTCCCAATCGCCTTGTCAGATGAACTGGATCTGGGTGGTACAGCGGGGAGCTGTAATTAAATATCTTATTTAAATATAACATACATATTTAGAATCTCCTTCCCTACACAACTGATCAGGTAGCACAGTAAGATGTTTTTGTTGTTGTTGTTGCTGTTGGTTTGTTTGTTTTGTTCCCCTTATCAGCTGCAAGCTCCTGAACAGATCTCCTTTTTGTTTGTTTGTTTGTTTGTTTGTTTGTTTTTAAAACAGCAAATCTGTGATATGTAGAGCTCCTGAGCACTTTATTTGTTATTACATGTCTAAGCAATGATGCCTGAGAGGAATGCAAATGGTCTCCTTTCAAAATGTCATTTAAAAAATCATTATTGGCTCACTTTGACCTTTCTTTGAGTAACTATGCCTCTGTGCTTAATTTGGCATACATTATTGATGGAGGCCCATCCGCATTCACCAAAACGATTTCTCTTCTCAATATCTGTCACTCATTTACTCCTGTGAAGAAACAGACGCAACGCTGCGCTACGCAATCCTGTCAGCGTCGTTCGCCTCTTTACCATGGACAATTAACCGGCGTGTTTTACGAAGATTAATCTTTGGGTTATCGTCGCTTCGGTTGCTTAATTAGCATACAGAAACCTCAAGAAAGTAAAGTGGATTGTGAATGATTTGTTCAGTCTAAATGATGTATCGGGGATCACTTGATTTATTATATTTTTCACTGTTACTTCTTAGTGTGAAGCGTAATATAGAATGGAAAATTTGAAAGTAGAATAGAATGGAAAAATTTTTTTGGCCGATTTTTTGACTGATACTCTATAGATTGGCACGTTGGTCTGAACCAGGTGTTAAATGAAATGACCTCCAATTAACTGTTCTAAAAAAGCGTGGAAGTTTTTTTTAAAATCCAGTCAAATTAAAACATCACACTACAAATTCGACAAATACTTACAGCGTGCAAACAAGTCTTTCACACATTTTGTGGTCTTATTCTTCTGCTGTTTGTTATTATTATTATTTTTTTTTTGTCTTTTTAGTATCATCTAGAGCTGCAACAGCTGATCGACAAATCGTTGTCAACGGATCTCGTTTACTCGTTACGTTACTTCTGTTCCGAAAACACGCCTCGGAGAGTAAATACTAAAGTCGTGTCCCAAATGACGTACTGCTCACTTGCACTATGTACTCTACCGTCTAGTGTGTGGATTTTAGAAAGGTAATACCGTCTCAAACGGAACGCAAGCGGTTTTTTACTAACAGGAAGTATAATCCGCTTCCTAGTCGACGGCGCATGACGTCGTACGCATGTAACGCGACGCTAGCTTTAGCCTAATACCCAGAGTCACCGACACTGACTTTCTTCAGTTTACTGTTTGTATCAACGTTACCTTTTATAAAAAGTAATGCATAAATACTATTATATAATATAAACTTTTATATTAATTTATTTTATGTATAAGTATTTATGCATTATTTTTATGGATGCACAAAAAGCACTGAATTAAACTACAGTCCTAAATTAATAATAGATTTTCTGGTGTGTGTGTGTGTGTGTGTGTGTGTGTGTGTGTGTGTGTGTGTGTGTGTGTGTGTGTGTGTTGGCTTCTTTATATAACTGTACAAACAGTTGTGTAAAGTTTTAGTCTGAAGTTTATATTTGTAACACTCAGTTTGTGGATTTTTTTTTTTAAATAAACAAAAAAATGGTACTGAAAGTTTGCCCCACCCCTTCATCCGATGAATCGAAAAAATAATCGCCCAATTATGGAAATATCCGTTAGTTGCAGCCCTAGTTTTTTTTTTTTTAACTCGACAAACTACTTGTATTATTAATTATAAAATAAAAAGTTTAATTAAATCATTACAAAATGATTTCACTGAATTATCCTAGAATATATATACATATATATATATATATATATATATATATATATATATATATATATATATATATATATATATATATGTATATATATATAATTTTTTTAAAATAACATTAAATAAATGTGTTTCTTGGAGCACATGCTATCATCCTGTGTGCAGCTGTACCATAGTTAACTAAACTAATATGTATATTAATAAAAAAAAGTGAACTAAAAGTCTCATTTTAAGTTTCAAATCAAATGAATTGGTTTTATATTCGTATTTTCCCTGAAGTTCAAGAAAGTACAAGAAAACAAAAGTTGTAGTGTGAGACAGCAGAATTACAGTCTTAAGGAAGTCAGCATGATTTTATGTTCATCTCCGAGACACGCCAAATACATTTTCAGATTTCTTTTATTATTTATTTATTTATTTATTTATTTTCCCCTTCCCCTCCATACCAGGAGCGGCAAAGCACTCAGGCGCCACTAAAGTACCTATGATATAACCGTGGCTCCCAACTTTCCACTAATTGGGATATCAATAATTAACAGCCTCATAAACTACGTAAATAAATCATGCTGAACGCTTACTGCACCACCAAAACTCTGTCGAGAAGGACATTCAGATATTAATTCCACCAGAACAAGTTCAGTCTCCATGTTTACTTTTTTTTTTTTCTTTTCTTTTTTTTTTTTTTTTTTTTTTTGTGTAATGGTTGTGGCTTATTTGAGAGCATTCAGCGTTTTGATGGAGTCATTAAACGACGCGGGGAAACCGAACAGGCCGAACGCCTCGAAACCTGTGAGTATTTCAGATTTCTTTCCCTTCCACCCGGCTCTGCAATCAGCAATCACGTCTGAAACGAGTTTTTATTTTAAACGGCTTTGCTCGTTTACCAGCTCCACTCTGATATTTCACTGGAGGAAACAGATTGCTGTGCTGATAGGTAGGATTTCACAAATACTTTAGTTTATTTATTTATTTTTCTCCAGTTGTTTTCTGACCTCTAACTTTTTCTAAAGTGCTGAAAAGTCCTTTACTCGGTTTATGTTCTGGCGCTACGTATTAATTAATGTCAGTACTTTTTCTTCCTTTAAGCGCGTTCTCTTTTTATTCTTTACCTGTGCTGATAATTTAACCTTATTATCCTTTGTTTGATTCACGTTTTCAGTTTTACTTTTTATACAAAAATTGTAAACAACAACAACAACAAAAGAATTGAAATGGATGTCCTGTAACATCCAGAACAGGGTTAATGTATACATTCTTTAAATATATATATTTTTTACAGACCATGATGTATCCGAGCAAGGAAGAACAAATCCAAATTAGTCTACTCACAGGAATTTATTTGATTGCGTTTGCTAAGACAAATGGATGGGCATCCTGAGCAATTCTGTAAATAAAAGTCTTTGTTTTGCCTTTTTATAAAGAGACACCTTTTAAAAACACATTATACCATTATATACCATTTAAGTTAGTGAGTTTTGCCTAATATATGTATGTGTGTGTGTGTATATATATATATATATATATAGATATTGTTTTCTTATAAAAAGTAACATGTAAAATCCTAAGAAGCCAATAACCATAGTTAAATATAAATCAAAATAATAAGCGACATCAGTAATCATAAAGACAGCCAGGTCTGAAATCTAATTGAATTAAACATTTTTATGCTGATGGCAATGTGAAAATTATTTCTCTAAGTGGTTTTGAATGCATGATTTGATTTGCTAATTATCATGATATTCTCAGTACTCACTGACTCATTAGGAAATAATATAACATTCCCAAATTCCCAATATGCTATTACTATTATTATTATTATTATTATTATTATCATCATCATCATCACATCTTTATCCATATGCGCTCACAGAGGGAGGTTGAGGTTTGTTAAGTGGTTAAAAGCGAGGTTTTATTATTAAATTAAGAAAGATTACTGAGCATCAGTCCATTGATTTGCCTCCTAATGAGAAAATGAGAATAATTGCATGGTAGAAAATGTTAAAAGTAACCTACAAAGGGGGAAAAGGGGGTAGAAGTGTACGAGCTTCATGGTACACTCACATACTTGTCTTTAAAAAGGTCTCGATAATAGGTTTATCTACACACACACACACACCCATATATACGTGTATTTATATATATATATATATATATATATATATATATATATATATATATATATATATATATATATTGTGCAAAAGTCTGCAAAGAAATGCTTTAGAGTAAAGATACCTTCAAAAATAATGAAATTAAATGTTTTTCCATTTAAAAAAAAATACTATAAAGATCAGTAAACAGTAATAAATGAAACAAAGGCGATATTTGGTGTGACGACCCTTTTCTTTAAAATAAAATAAAGAGTAGTCTCCGGTACAGTGTGTGCAGTTTAATAAGGAAACGAGCTGTGAGTGTTATTGAGCATCTTACAGAAGCAGTCAGGGTTCTTCAGGAGATCTCGACTGTCGCACTCGCGTCTTATTTTTGCGGCGAAACCCAACAGCCGTCATTGTGTTTTTATCTGAAAAGTCTCTCTTACACACTTTAATATCCTGCTCTCTTTACTCACATACACACACGTTTCTCTAACCGTTCATTTTGTCCTGGAAAACTAATGTTTGGGAATCTAACATGTTTTTATCTGATTTTTTTTTTCGTGCTTACGCGATAAAATAATTTTAAAAAATCATCTCGAACAAAGTTTGTACTAAAAGAATAGAAACGTGATGGAATAGTCCGCCTGAGTGCCGCGTATTAGATTTCAGACTTGTACACGTAGGGCGTGCATTTACGCCCGTATAACGTGTCTGTAAAAGCGCTTTATAAGAACGGCGGCTCTTTTGTTACGGGTTACGGAGGTATTCGCGGCGCTCAGCCGCAGAGCGAGCGTGTTTCAAACAGACACGAGAAGAGCCCTGTTCACAGCGTCGGGATGCGAAACGCCGGGATATAAAGCCATACAAAAGCGCAGGAATAAAGCGCATCCTTGCTCGCGTTTATTCCGCAGGCTTTCACTGTGAAAAGGATTTACAGGTACAGCGTGTTGTTCGCTTTCATTTCGGATTTTCTCCTTAAATAAAGGCCGCTAATAAAGGTCGCCGTTTACCTGCGCTCGGGTAAATAGACGCTCGATTACCTGTCTGAGCCTTGGGGTGGGGGTGTGTGTGTGTGTGTGTGTGTGTTTGTTTTGTTTTTCCTCTCCTCACAGCCTTTTTGTCGAAGCAGGTATTGATGCTTGTTCCGTTATAAACACGGTTCTGAAATGAGGCCGATTTATCGTATATTAAAACGGGATCATGTGGCGCGACTAACCACACGTAAGATTCCCTCTTGAAGGACTGCAACACTGTAGGCTTTTTGCGTTTCTAGACCCGTACGCAAACTTTCATTGTTTTATTTTTTATTTTTCCCTTTTTCGCTCGATCCTCACGCAGCGTGAAGTTCCTTGTCAGCAGACCCGTTAAGTTTTCAGACGAACCGCCGTGGTACTTTAATATAATTAATAAGCTGCAAAACTTTATCAACTGTGATAAGTCTTAAAAACTTCAGCACATCCCTTCTGCATTTTTTTTCTTTTTTGGCTTCCCCTCCCTCCACCCCCCCCCATTTTCTTTTATCCTGCCTGGATGCCAATGTCATCCCTTCATAGCTTGTTCCAAATGTCAAGTACTTTGTCTCCTGCTGCCTTGATGACAGCTCCAATTAGTCTATTCATGCTTCATTAACGGCCCATTTTTAATCAGGATTAAAAGTTTGAGCAAAGGAAAAAAAAAAACACACACGCAGACATATGTGCACATCCAAACACACACACACGTACACGCGCGCACACGCACGCACGCGCACGCTCGCTCGTGTACGTTTTTTTTTTAAAAAGTGCACCCCATGCTGCTTCTTAAACTCGCAGCACCCAAACCTTTTGACTCCGTGAGCGATTAGTGTGAGTGTTTAAAATGGACCAAAAAGCGTGCGAGTCACTTCTCAAGGCTGACGGGAGCGTAGGCCGGGGGAGCGGGGAGGGATGAAGGGAGGGAGGGAGGGAGTGATGGAGGGATGGAGAAAGGGAAGGTGAATGGCACTCAGATGTGTCTCTGACCTTGTTAAAGGAGAACAAGGGGTTTTGGTCTCACTCCATCTCAGAGAGACGCTCGCCAAAGAGAGCTGAATGGACGGGCGATCTAGGTTTGTCACTTTTCATTAACCTCGTGGACACCGCTGAAAACACACACACACACACACGCGTGCGCACACACACTCACACTCACACACACACACACACACACGCACGCACATGTATTCGTCTCTCTCTGTGTCACTCTGTTACTTTTTCTTAATGTTACATTCACATTGTCTTTCTCTCTGAGTGTATTCTTTATTCATTTATTTATTATAGTACATTTTATTATATTCTTTCTCTCTCTCACTCTCGCTCTCTATCTCTCTGTCTGTCTCTCTCTCACTCTCGCTCTCTGTCTCTCTGTCTCTCCCTCTCTGTCTCTCTCTCACGCTGGCTCTCTCTGTCTCTCTTGGTCTCTCTCTCTCTCTGTCTCTCTTTCTGACTTTCTCTCTGTCTCTCACTCTCTGTCTGTCTCTCTCTCACTCTCTCTCTCTCTGTCTCTCTCTCTCTGTCTCTCTCTCTGACTTTCTCTCTCTGTCTCTCTCTCTCTGTCTCTCTCTCTGACTTTCTCTCTCTGTCTCTCTTGCTCTCTCTCTCTGTCTCTCTCTCTGACTTTCTCTCTCTGTCTCTCTGTCTGTTTCTCTCTCTCTCTCTCTCTCTCTCTCTCTCTCTCTCTTGGTTTGCCTTTCTCTCTCTGTCTCTCTCTCTCTGTTTCTCTGTCTCTCTCTGTTTCTCTGTCTCTCTCTCTGTTGCTCTGTCTCTCTCTCTCTGTCTCTCGGTTTGTCTTTCTCTCTCTGTCTCTCTCTCTCTGACTTTCTCTCTCTCTGCCTCTCTGTCTCTCTCTCTGTTTCTCTGTCTTTCTCTCTCTGTCTCTCTCTCTGTTTCTCTGTCTTTATCTCTCTACCTCTCTCTCTCTCTCTCTCTCTCTCTCTCTCGGTTTGTCTTTCTCTCTGTGTCTCTCTCTCTGTTTCTCTGTCTTTCTCTCTCTGTCTCTCTCTCTGTTTCTCTGTCTTTATCTCTCTACCTCTCTCTGTCTCTCTCTCAGTTTGTCTTTCTCTCTCTGTCTCTCTCTCTGTTTCTCTGTCTTTATCTCTCTGCCCCTCTCTCTCTCTCTCTCTCTCTCTCTCGGTTTGTCTTTCTTGCTGTCCATTCTGTTTCTCCGGGTACTGTCCTGTTTGTGTTGTTGTTTTGTTTTGTCACTGTCAGTCCATTTGCTGAGTCTGAATCAGAGTTAAATAAACGCGTTCGGTTTGTTTCGCGTTTAGGTTTGATGAAATGAAAATAAATAAATAAATAGTGGTTAAGTGATGTGTGGGAAGGCACAGGGCTGAAAGGACCCTCAAAAAAAAATCTCTGAAACCTTTTGTCAAGTGCGTGCAAAATATTAAAAGAGTGATCGTGAATAATAATAATAATAATAATAATAATAATAATAATAAGCAGGAGAGGCGGCGGTACAGCAGGTAGCGTCGGCACCTCACAGCTCCAGGGTCCGTGCAGTTCCACGGGTTCTCCCACGTGTTCTTTGTGGGTTCGAATCGGGTTTTCTGCATGCAGTGTTCCTGGAACAGGTTCCGGATCCTCCTCGATCATGACCAGGATAAAACGCTTTCCGACAACTAGGTGCTTCTTTTTTTTCTCGGAGTAGAGTAGAGTAGAGAGTTCTGGAGCTCTGTCCTGTAGGTCGAGACAAACAGCGCAGCAGGTTCGGGTCACTTCCTGCACTTGGATTGAATCAGAATAGAATCATTATTGAGTTTGCTTAGAAGCGGACGTCACTCTCAAGGGGTCTTCTGGGTGTTTTAGTCGGAGACTGTTTCTCGTCCGCGCAAAACGTCCCGTACGCAGAGCTGTTAGAGCCGGACAAGTGGCACCACCAGGTTTCCAAACCAAACTGCCAGCACAAAACCATAAAAAATAAACCTTTTACCAAAAAAAAATAAACATCAATGTAGTTGTCTACAAAACTAAAACAACACCGAGTTTAAAACCTCCACTGCGAGACTTCTTACTGGCACACGACCTTATTTCACCGGTCATGGCATCTCTACAGTACACGGGCTTCCTGGTCCAGTACAGAATCCATTTAAAACTGTTTGTTTCTAAGGCACTACACGGTCTGGCTTCAGCGTATATCCCCACTAGGATTAGTCCTTATACTTCAGACGGGCCACTTCCATTCCTTCTGCTGATAAATCACTGCGACCCGTCCCACGCTCACC
Source organism: Ictalurus furcatus (assembly GCF_023375685.1). Taxonomy (NCBI): domain Eukaryota; kingdom Metazoa; phylum Chordata; class Actinopteri; order Siluriformes; family Ictaluridae; genus Ictalurus; species Ictalurus furcatus. The sequence continues at coordinate 35,023,868 of NC_071257.1, forward strand.
ATTAAACCACTGCCGGTCTTCAGCCCCTAGACCGGAGAACATGCCGGCTCTTAGACCAGGATCTGCTTCAACCACTGATGAATTTAAATCTCACCGTAAGACACGTCGTTTCTTCTCGGCATGCGACCGTAACTCTAACCCTCAGGGCATTCATACTTCATATATTTCATTTTTTTATGGGTTGGTTTTTTTTTTTTTTTTTTTACGTTCCCCTGACTTGTTCTGTAATGCCATGTGTCTCTTTAACGTACGGCACTTCGGTCAGCTTCGGCTGTTTTTAAACGTGCTCTAGACAGTTTAATAAATTGAAACGACTCTGAAAGAGTAGAATCTGGCTCTAACAGCTGCCGTGGTATACGTTCCGTATGCATCCATCTCTACAGCGTTCTGTATACTTTACTTTATATCCCAAATCAGGCGTAATAAACATCACGGTCGCCGTGCACCCGGAGTGCCCCGTCTCTTCTCTGTGTATCGCGTTAACTTATATCATTTATTTATTTATTTATTTATTTTAAAAAAACAATCGAATTCCATTCCTCTGTCTATATGAGTCCTCGGTATCAATAAGTCAATCCAAATCATATAGCCGATAGCGCTGCGTTTGTCCTTCTGCATCGGAGAGAGCTTTCCTTTATGAAATACTTGTTGATATGTTTTATTTCTTCAGAGTTACTGTGAAACTTATTATTATTATTATTATTATTATTCCTGCTCTTAATGCTCTCCTCCTCCCGCTTATATTGGAGATTAAAAAGCAGGAGGATAATGAAGATGGAGTTAGCGCAGCGGCGTTGTGATTCTGAATGTCATTTACTGCATGAATGGAAATCGCACAGCATCACAGAGTGGAGTTATCAGTCTCTTAATTCTTTTAAATGAAAACCTGTTTTTTTTTTTTTTTTTAAACTTAGGAAAGCAGGGGTGCTGATTAGCGTTCGGTGTGTTCGAGGTCTCGTCATGTGTCTGCACCGATGCACCTTCTTATCTTAGCGTTAAGATAGATGTGTGTGAATATGTGTGTGTGTATATATATATATATATATTCATACACATCTATCTTCATTGTAAATTGTTAGTATTTTGTCTTCTGGGAGACGTGTGACTATCTTATTTAGCGTCCGCGGGGCAGGACTAAATGAAAAAAAAAATCTTTAAACTAGATACTTTTTAAACAATTTACACCGATCGTCCTGTTCAAAAGTTTACACCCCCCTCCCCCTGGTTCTTAATGTATCGTGTCGCCTTCTTGAGCATCGGTGAACGTTCGCGCCTTGTGTAATCGTCGTGTACGAGTCCCTCCGTCGTCCTCGGTGCGAAAAGACGGATCTCGACGTCATATAGTCGCTGTTGGAAAGGGCTCAAACATGCAGAAGATGCTGGAAAAGTAAAGAATGTGCAGGACCTGGAGGATTTATTCTGAAGAACAGCGAGTAGTGTAACCGCTCAGGACAAAACAACGGACTCGTGAAGAACTCTCACAGAACATAAACACATCACGTCGTCCATCATCCAGGAAACGACACACGGGATTAATAATCAAGGGTGTGTAAACTTTTGAACGGGGTGAATTTTATAAATTCAGCTATAATCCTGTCTTGCGGACGATATGTAAACATCTATGTGAAATAGTTTATTCGGGACAGAACTAAATAAACACCAACATGGGATTTTCATCATCCGTCTTGTTTTGTTAACAGTATTACGATTGCGCAGATTCTGCAAGGGGTGTGCAAACTTTTGGGCGCGACTGTATATATACTGTATATTATATAATATTCTTTTGGGAAGCAGAGCAGGGTGTTGAACAACCCATTTGTGAATTTTTTCCCGTGTTACTGCATGCTTTAGAGAAACCGTTCGAGCCCTGGAGCTCCCGGTACAGCCTTGAGATCATTTTATTTTATTTATTTTTAAAGAAGGAAAACAGCTCAACGTAGAGCTAATCGTCTCCGCTGGATGTTTCTGCAGTTTATCGCTAATGCAGTGATTGGAAAATGTTGCACATGTGGGTAGTTTCAGGGCACGGGGCTATAAACGCTGATTTGTGCTCGGTCCAGAAGTGCTTCTGAGAACAACCTGAAACAAACCTCCTGTTTTTCCAGAACTGGAGGCGGAGCTTTCTTTATAAAGCAAGGATGCTGGGAAAGATGGGGATATATAAATACCAAAACGATCGATTCATGCGTCTCGACTCGGTCTGATTCAGACGGTTACTTTTCCCGAACTACGCTTTTATTATTGATAATAATAATAATAATAATAATATAATCTGTCCTCATCACACATCAATATGAGTTTCGGAGTTTCTTAGTATTTGTTTTGCGTCCCTTCTTTTTTTTTTTTTTTTGCTTTGATGACTATCGAGCTGGCGTGTACTCCACGCGCTTGCGTGGAGATCAGATACATCAGAGTGTCGTCTGATCACACGCTTCAGTAGAAGAGATTAGACGTGAGGAAATCTGACCTTTCGTACAAAGTAGATTTATTCTAAATATATATTTAAAAAAAGAAAGAATACGTCCTAAATCCTTCTGTTTATTTTCAGCTGTAAAGGAAAACAAACATCTTATCACATAATTGAATCTGTATATAGATATGAACATGATGATCGAACGTGAAAGGTGTGTGATGTGGCTGAAGGTCCTGTGTAGTGTGTAGATAGGGAAATGTGTAAAAAGAAATAAATACATAAACAAATAAATAAAATAGTCATGATAATATAAACGAATGAATGAACAAACCAACAAATTATTATTATTATTATTAATTTAAAAAAATAAATAATAATAATAATAATAACAACAACAACAACAACAATAATAATAATAATAATGAATATACAAACTAATTATTATTATTTGTAGTAGTGGTAATAATAATAATAATAATAATAATAATAAAAATATGAATGAATGAATACACAAACAATTTATTATTAGTAATAATAATAATAATAATAATAATAATAATAATAATATGAATGAATGAATAAACAAATAATCATGAGAATAATAATAATATGAATGAATACGCAAACAAACATTAATTAATTCACTAATTAAGTAGTTAATCAATTCAATAAAATTCATACAAAATAAAATACCGCGACGTTGCTGGTGCAGTTTTCTTTTTATGAATGTATTTATTTATTTGATTCGATTCGTTTAAAGTTATTTATGAGAACAATGCAGGTATCTGAGGGAATTTACAGCTTTTTTTTTTTTTAAAAAAAGAATTTTAATTAATGATTTCTTCGATTTTGAAGAAAGACCTGATCTTAGCAGTGTTTCTGAATATAAAATATCAAATTTAACACCCCCCCCCCCCCACTTTAACACGCACTGTCTGTGTTGTGATAAGAACACATTTCCTTCTTGTTTCTTCCTTTTTTTTGTTTTTAAGACACATCACAGTCTGATCTGCGTCTACGTCTCCAGCATGTGACCGAATCTGTCATGACCACGTTTTTTTTTTCTTTCTTTCTTTCTTAGACATAATATGAACATCTGGCTACGTTGTGACGCCCCTGCCCCCCCCCCCCCCGCCGCGTGCCCGACGTCTCCCGAGCGGGTGTGTGTTCGTCCCAGTCGCTCCTAATGACTTACTAACAACATTATGAGTAATGCCATTAGCACGAGACTCTCTCCTGCAGATCCCGTTTCTTATTTTCACGCGTTCTGTTCTCTGCGTAAACACCAAACCTTTCAGAGCGGCCTTTACTCAGCCTGCAGACTTTTCGCCGAGGAGTTCAATTGACTTGATCCCCCTCCACCCCCACCCACCCCCCCGTGCCACAGTATGACTTTACGTTTCCCTCTTTTCGCTCAGCGCCTCCTGTTTGCTTTTTATTTAGGCAACATCAAATCACGCGCTCTCCCAGAGAGAGGCACGGAGTCATTGTCTTGACTCGCTGTCGTGTCCTGCTGGGTTTGTGATAAAAAAATATTTTGAAGAAGTGTGTTGAATGAGTTCCTCCCACTGAGAGAGGAATAGGTCAGCATGACTCGACCTGCCATAACCTGCGTGTGTGTGCGTGTGTGCGCGTGTGTGTGTGTGATCTAGCATCCTAGCATTGTAGAGCGTGTCATTTTTACTACTTGAGCAATGTTCAACCTCTTGGACTAATATCCTCATTAAATCTATATTTAAAAATGCTTCATCGTTTTCCTCCTCTCATCCACGATGGGTTTTCTCTACAGTGATGGACACGGAGCTCCAGAAACGATAGGAAATAAGACGTAGAACCACCCCGCTAGCATCATCACCGGGTTCAGATGGACACACGCGGCAGGATTTTAAAGCAAAAAAAAAAAAAAAAACCCAAAACAAACGAATAAATAAATGAACGAATAAATAAGTAAATAAATAAATAAATAAAATAGGAGATAACACAATTAATCTTCACCAGTCGGTTGCTGACGTTCTGTTAAAACTGTCATTTCTGACGCCATCTAATTAATTACGTGTCAGTTACTTTACTTTTAGTTAATAAAAATCGAATAAAAAACTTTGGATGAGGTCAGAGGTCGAATCTGTATCGCAGCCCCGAATACACGCTGTTGGAATATAATTATTATTGTAAATTGTTTCATTAAAAAAGAAACACTTGTGCTGCCATATATTTATGTGTATAGTGCTATTGCTTTATTGTTCATTTTTAGTATAAATCTAAAATAATTTCTGCAGGTGTTGACAGGAAAATCCTCTCTAATTACCTTAGAATTTGGAATAATCAGTAATATATATATATATATATATATATATATATATTTAATATGTATATATTTTTCCTCTATTTACAGTCTATAAA